>NW_027154204.1:6895-19157 GCF_002600585.1 Cystoisospora suis
TATGGAGGCGGCGGGTATGGGGGCCATGGCGGTGGCGGGTATGGGGGTTATGGAGGCGGCGGGTACGGAGGTTACGGAGGCGGTGGTTACGCAGGTGGTGGCCATGGAGGTGGTGGCTACGCAGCTGGGACTTACGGAGGTGGTGGCCATGGAGGCGGTGGGTACGCAGGCGGTGGCCATGGAGGCGCAGGCGCCGGAGGTACTGCTTACGGCGGCAGTCACGGAGGGCCATCTTCGTTGGAGGGCCCTGAGGTCAGTGGCGACGCAGGCACAGCAGCTGCAGGAGGAGCACCTCACGGGATGGGCCCGTCCAGTGTTCAGCATGTATATGCGCAGCCAGGGGGCGGCCAGGAGGGTGTGAAGTCGATACGAGTCATTCAGGACGTTGCGGAAACTAAGGGAGGTATCACGACACACCACGTCACGGAGACGACATCGACCGCGCGCGCCAACGTTCCATCGAAACTGATTCCACCACCTATGGCCCCGGCAGCGGGCGGAGCCGCGTATGGCGCCGCGGACTTAGCTGAAGATGGTGGAGCGGGGGAGGGCGGAGAAGTAAGTCCTTTTGACGAAGGGGGTGACGTGGAGGGTGAGGGCGAGGAGTTTTTGAGTCTGCGGACAGTGAAGATGCAGGCGATGCTGCTTTTAGGGACACTTGGTTTTGGGCCTGCTAGGGAGGCAAACGAGGTCAAAGAACACGCAGGACACCGAGCCCGACGCAGGAGGCTCAGAAAGAAGTTTGCTATGATACGCGAGATACGACTCCGTCGGCTGGAGGAAGCCGAGCAGACACGTTTTCAGCGGGATGTGCAGTGCCATGTTCTTCAAAAGGACGGGTATTCTCAGGGGCCTAGTGAGAGTAGATACAGTTGTGCTGGCGAAACCGAGGAAGCCACGGGTCGTGCGGGCACCGCGCGTGACAACTGTGATCGGGCACTGTGGAAGAGACATCGAGCTAGGGGAGTCTCTGTCCGGCAAACCGAGCGCAGCAGGAACGGTGAACGGGTGAAGTGGACGGACAGGAGCACACCGGCCAGCACCGTGTCGAGTCCGTTGAGCGTCCAGAGGTGGATGACGCGAGAGTTTGACGAAGACGCAGTGCCGCCGCAGCAAAGTAAGAGCAGCGTTGCAGGGCGTCGGCGGAAGGTCGTCCTGGATCAGTGCGGCCAAGAGGAAGCGCCAAAGTGTCGCCCTCTCTTGGCCGCGGCTGCTTATGCAGCTGACTGGACGGAATCAGAGCAACGCGGCGACCACGGTGCTATACCGTTGAGTAGACTGTTTCTCTTCAGGAACGCACGGTCGAGGTTACGCGGCTTTCAAAGATGTCGACCGAGAACGTTTCAACGTGAGGCGCTACCTAGGAGCCTTTGGGAGGAGAGCACTGCGGAAGATAGTGGGTACTGTGGTGATGGAGCAGAGTGGAGCGGTTCTGACGACGAAGAGCTTCGGTTCAATGAAAGCACAACGGGAGCGGAGGAGTTGTATGATGCGAAGAAGACGACCACAGGCACACCCTCCTGCGACGTACGACTTGCTATTGGAGCTTCTCAAGCGAACTTAAGTTTGGCAGTAAAGAGAAGGTGTTTCAAGGACGCCAGGGTAGGGATCACTTATCGAAACGACCGTGTCCACCTGCCTTCCGCTCGTCGGCGAGTGCAGATGTCGCTCCGGCCGCTGCGACAATTGAAGTACCAAGACTTTCTGGCTTGAAAAACGAACAGTCCAAGCTCCGTCAGTTATGTGATGGGAGTTCGTCGCATAGGCAGACAGCAGGTGTCCAGCTTTCTAGTTTCAGGAAAGAGCAGATGGACGGCTCGCGTACTCGTCGTCAAAGCGCTTTCCTGGCTCCATCTTTTTAAAGTTCTTGCTGCACCCGGTTCGTATGGCATATTCGGTGCTTCGACGGAAAACACCGGTCGGCACTCACTTCACGGTCAGAGTTAAGGCTTCACCGAAGCACGCAGAAACTGACCTGCCCGAATGCATCTTTGAAAGGGCAGGCAGTTTCCGGGATACGAGCGCATACCAGTGGCTGCGAGACTCTGAACTTGGCGTGTCTTCACCAGTCATCCCGTGAGGTTATGAACCCGATCCGGGCTCCTGACTAGAGAAAGCATTGTGTTAAGTGTTGTTTTTTCCCGCTGTCTTCTCGACTGGATGTTCCTGGTTAGTCTGGTCTTCGCACGACCGCCGAGCGCCGAGCTTGTCGCATCGAGACATTTGACACTACTTGTTTGTTTCACCCCCGCAGCCATACGCCGTTAGTACCTGAAAAGGCCCTTGTATAGCTTGAACTTGCGCAGGGAGCTTCGCCGCCGAGTGCGGTCGCGCTCACCCCTCCGATGGCAACTCGGTAGCAAAGATCGATGAATGTGATACATCAGTTCCGGCAGTGCAAAGGCTCGGAGAGATTCACGGCATTCGCGGAAGCCGATTCACCTCTCTTCAGTACCTCTAGGACCGGGTGGGGGCAATTTTGCTCAAGCCCCGAACCTATGGATGGTCCTGGTTTGGTGTAGTCAGGATGACGCCCGCTGGCGTTGTCTCAGATTGGCCAAGACTTCCACTGCAAGGCTAGCACGAAATGAGGACGTGCGATGCTCTTAGTGTCCGTTGTTTAGTGTGGCGGAGGGGGCGAGTCGGGTTCGGGTAGATGCTTTTTTATCGTTGCCACCGTTTATCCCTGAGTCCGTTTTTGCTTCGCGTTCCTCTTATAATGCTAGATTCTCTACTGGTATCTTTCTGCCTGGGCTAAGCTCAGGCCGGAGACGGTTGAGCGTTTCGCCTGAGTGTGCGGGTAAGGGTGGACTCGGCATTCGGCGTGGCGGGTGGAGTCGGCGTGCTGTGCCGTGTATCCCTCCTGCGGAAGTCATCGGCGATGCTTTGACCCCTTCTTTGCCACGCTGCTTTTTTTGTACGCTTCCTGGGAATATTACTCAGTGTTAAGGTCATGTGCGTGGGCGGGGGGAGATACCCCACCGGCACTGCTTGGGTGCTACGGCCCTACAGACGGAGCGACGCAGAAGTGGGCAACCGAAAGGCACTGGCGCCTCCGAGAATTAAGTTGTGTCCGGTCCACCACGTCGTAAAGGGGGACAGGGACAAGCAGTTACATCGGAAGAAAGAACCTCAGGCGAAACACCCATGGACAGCAGTTGCGACGGGAGACCGAGCCGCCCCTGACTACACCATATCAAGGTAAAGTTACACACTCGAACAATCGGACAGCCTAGGATGAGGCGTCTGTTCGTGTAGCAGCTGGCGGCGACGGAAACTGGAGCCTGGTTTCGTTTTGTAGAGCTTTCGGTCGTTGAGGACTCGGCGCGCCTGCAGGGTTTAGGGTATGACGCCGAAGTGCAAGTTCGTCAGCTACAGTTTCTTCTGGATGTCGGAGCTCTTTTGGAGTACTGGAAGGAACGCGAGGACCACTGGCACCACGCATACGACGGAACTGCGAGCGACGCTTCGCCGTTGTAACGTCGCGCCTAAGCAGACTTGACCCGTTCAATCTTGCTTTTGCTTTGACAGCTGTTCCAGCTGTGTGCTGCTGTTCAAGGCGAGGCTAGTCCTCGTGGCGACTGCAATTTACGTTAACCCGTAGCCGGTAGAGCCGTTAGCTCGGCCCGCTTTCGAAAGCGTCACAGCCTGTCCGCGGGGCGACCAACGTGTTGCCAACCTGTGAAAGTTAGGGGGTGCGTGGGACTCCGGCTGATTCTGTTTGAGAGCTGATGGTAGTCCTAGAGACTAGCAGCAGACTCGAGTCTACAGCTCGGCAGAATACAGTGCCCGCGTGTACGATGGGCATTCATTTTCTTCTTTAGACGTTCGCCTGTAATTATTCTAGATCGTCTGTAACCTGGTAGGGTGCGATCGTTTCTTATCGGTTTCTGTCCGAATCATCGTAAGACTGGACTGCTACTCTATCAAAGGCTCTGTCCGTGCCTACTACACATTTGCTAATCTGTCACTTCGCCTGCTCCCGTGTTTTAGTCTGGTTTATTTCCTTTACGGTTTAGGTGAAGGTGCTTCAGATCGTCGAGTCAAACACCCACAAGGTTGGAACTGACGACAGGCATGCTAACAAGCTACTGCAGAGTTCTTATACTTTTTTTGTATATAGAAGCCATTTAACTCTGGTGCACCACTGACTGTGGATGCAATTACCCAGGGGTCGACGTGCTTTCCAAGCTTCGTCAACAACCGTTTGACGCTATACAAAGAGAGCATGCGGCGATCGGCCCCGATGCGCCGCAACAGTTTCCTTCCCTTGAAAGCCGCGCGCGTTACCCCTTGACACACTGTCCCAGGGTTTGATGTTCACGGCTGATCATGCACAAAGCTTCGACCGCCGAGCGGAACGAGGTCGAAGCGCGAGGCGCACTGAGCCACTACTGTAACGTTACATTCTCTTTGCCACACACGCAAGTATATCCTCGGAACGAAAGCGCGCGCCTGTGTGGCTGGGAAGTCAATTACTTCAACGGTTGGATTCTGTTTACGGCAGACAAGCTGCAGCACCGGGCGGTGCTGAAACAAGAGTGCCATCCGGAACAAGGAACGAACTGAAAATACATTGTAAACCACCAGCCAAGCTGTTCCTCACCCTCCCTCAAACAACAGCCGCGGGTACATCGAACCCACGGCGCCACAGACATGACGTAAGAAGGTGCTGCTCCGCCAACGCCGGAGCACAGAAGACCCGCGTTTCAGACTCTCTGCAGAAGTGCTACTCAGGAGCCTGCAGGCAGTCTCATTCACGAGATGCTGCCAGCTACACCGATTTATACTTAAATAAACGCCCCGGGGTAGACCGCCCTCCCACAGACGAAATCGGGGAAATTTGTTTCAGGGGTTAAGCACGACTTACCGTACAAAGTCGCGACTCGAGTCTCCTCGGACCAGCACCTCACAGTGGACCCCAGGCGTCGTTCAGCGGGAACCCGATCTGTGCGCCTCCATAAAAGGATCGCAAGCTCCGTGCAGTGTTCTGGCCGGGACGATTGTCTCATATACCTGAAACACGACTACACTCTACCCACCTCTACAGGCATCAAAGTGTGGCTCACAGCGTAGAAGCGTATTCTTAACGAAAAACTATAGGGCCACACGGCACTAGCACCTTCCGAAGAGGGTCCCCGCATTTGTGTGCCTCGGTAAAAAGTACCAGGCACGGGGGTGTTGTCCGCGCTGCTGCGACAAGTGATGTCTCGGTACGAGTGCCTTGCTCTTTGTTGCTTCGGTGAGGTCTCCGACTCTTCCTTCCCTTCAGTCTACTCTTCCCAGTCGCATCCTAGATCCTTACGCCGACACCATTGCGCCTGCGCAGCCCCTCTTACTTGGCGAGCGCAACAGTGCACCCCTGATTTATCCAAACGAAAATCTTCATCGCCGCGGTAAACCCCACGGCGGTACAAGGAAAAAGGCAGATGATCAGACGCCCCCTCTAAGCACTTCCGAAGAATCTCCTCGCCTCGGCGGCCCACGCCGCGCGCTGGTGTCCACAATGGCTTGCCCCTTCACTACCCTCGTCAGAGGCCGGTGTTGTTGAGCCTGGGCCGGCCCGGATGAACTGCGCAGCGTCTAAACTCTGCTGCATGATACCGGCTGAGCCCTGTCCTGCTATGTTGTCACAGCCAGCGGCGGATGGCTGGCATAGATGTTCATCAGACGACCGCTGCTTCGTTCTCAGTCGACGGCGATGAGAGACTCCAATTCTCTCAGATCGCTGACCGTGCGATTGCCCCGAAGTTGACAACCGGGACCCCGGTGAGGTCTGCTGGGCTGTTGACACCGCGTTTTCCGACAACCCGTGGACAACGGCGAACCAGTTTCGCTGTGTGGAGGCAGGAGAATGTACGTTCAGTTGGTTCAGTTGCTTTGTGTGGCAATGGGAGAGCCGAACTGACAAAATTGCCTGCGGATGTTGCAGGACAGCAACCGTGAAAAGCTGCCCTGATAATCATGCAAGTCAGTATACCCGTCCACACACCCGAGCGTAGCCGCTACGAGAGAATCTGAACAATACGCATGATGAAGCGCGGCGCGGACTCCGCTCAGCAAGGGCAGAATCCGGCCGATGCGCCGGAATTTAATCACGTCGGAACTATAACGCCCCTACTCCGCCAGCTTCTTCGGCAGATCAGATGAGACTCCTAAAATCAGGTGGCTAACTTCAACGCCATCATCATCTGTCCAACACACAACCGCTGCCAAGCGAACAATCTAAGTTTG
This sequence comes from Cystoisospora suis, assembly GCF_002600585.1. NCBI lineage: Eukaryota > Apicomplexa > Conoidasida > Eucoccidiorida > Sarcocystidae > Cystoisospora > Cystoisospora suis. Next base: position 13,130 of record NW_027154204.1, read on the forward strand.
CCTCTGACGGTGTCGCACTGCCACCCTTTAACAGGAATCCTCCGCATCGCTGCTCGGGGATATTAAGTACACATAGAGACAGTGACCACCGAGGCTCGGTACAACGCAGGAAAGAAGCTCAGGGCGCATGAATAGCGGCACACTTTCTTCGGCGAGGGCTTACCTCTGGATGGGAGAGACTGAAAGTTGGCCTCTACCGTCCCCTTGAGAAAGCGGCGCATGGATGGGGGGAGGCACCGACAGAGTCGCAAAACCAGTAACAAGACACATATAGCTTCACAGCTCTTGGAACGCCGCTCACTCGTGGCCCTATATAGATGTGCGCAACAGGTCTGCAGGCGTCCCTCGGCGCAGCCAGTTGTTCTTACAGATGGATATACGCAGGCACCTGTCGGACAGCTCGGCAAATACTGGCAGTTAGCTTCAAGACGAGGAGCATATATGTCTGGCATTTATTAAGAGAACACAATGGTACTGTGTATCGCGATTTCACCCGGCCTCATTAGTACATCCGAGGAGAAACAGCTGTGCCCTGTCGCATTGTTCTCTTACCTCTTCACCGCACTCTGTGTTGCGCTGGTACGAGTCTTGCCGCTGTTTCGGCCCCTGTTCTTCCCAGCAGTCACCGTGGCCTGATGCACACGGTGCTTGGCTTCCACCGCGGCTTCCTGTACGTCCGCCTGCTCGGTCGAAACAGCCTTCAGCCGCTTTCCGCGCCCCGGACTGGCGGCTGAGAGACCGCCCCAGAACTGCCGCGCTTCCAGCAGTCGCGCACGTGCCGTCGCAGGCCACCCGGCCAACAATGAACTCCCAACTCTGTGCGCTGCGCGACTCTTCGAGTCCCTCAGCTTTGTTCCTGCCCACCTTAGGGTCGGTACTTGCCAGTGGGAGCTGCTGAGTTCGATCGACGCCCCTTGAAGTTTCTTTCCCGTCGTCCGATGACACGAGACCTGAGACGAACGGTAGGCGGCTAACTATTTCAGCCCAAAACGACTGTCGCTTCTGCTGACGATGCGCCTCCCGCAGTACCCCAACGCCATCCCCCTGTACCGAGCCATGATCCGCGCGCCTCTCTGGTAGCGAGGAGTGGCTTCTGTTCTCAGCACCCCTACCAGCCTCCCGCTCCAAGACCCCGCGAGGGAGTTCAGCTTTTCGGCTAGTCGGCTTCGCCCCGAGCAGCTCCGTCAAGCTATGAGAGCTAGTCGTCTCCAGTACACTTGCTGAGCGCAAAGACCGTGACGTCTCCGAAACAGCGACTAAAGACCGCGAGCGAGTAATCTGCGGCTCACGCAGCGATACGCTCCTCGGCTCTGAGCGTCCCATGACACAGGATTTCTTGTTATGTCTCAGACCACATGAAGTAAGAGACGCGGGAATGCTAGTCCCAGACAACACGCAACCACCTGCATCACCGAGGAAATCTGCGTGGCGCTTCAGCACATCAGTGGAGGCCGTGTCGTTGCTCGTTGTTCGCCTTGTCCCGGTTCTCTCAGACGCCGGATTTCCTTGCTGACTATTGTCTTGCAGTCCGACGCTGTCACGATCGCCGAACACGATCATGCTACTGTCGACACGTGGCGGAGTGGTCGCCGCAGTGCTCGCAATGCTATTGCCGCCTCCAGCTGACTCGCCGTCGGGGCCATGTCGCCTGACAATCGAAGAAACTGATGAAGTCCTAAGAGAACAGCTCTCCACTTCTGCGTCCGTGGCGTCCACGAACTGACTTTCGACACCCTGCTGGGGACGTTGGCCGTCCAGCAGGCGGGGCCCTGACGAGCATAACTCTCCCGATTCGAATGGATGCTGCAGCTGATTTGCATGGTCGTGCGGTGGAAGACCGGCCACCCCGAGGAGACCGTGGGGACGGTCCAGCATCCAGAACTGCCACTGGCCGTCTTGCCTGCGGACCTGTTTCCGGCCTCCATCCCGCTGCGCCTGATCTGCCTCGGCGAGTGGCCCCTCCCAGTGGGAAGCGGACGGGGAGTCGTTGCACGGAAAAGCATTCAGCCGAGCTGTAGCGTCATAATGTAGCCCTGTGGGCACGGATCGCCGTTCAGGTGCTTTACCAAAACGGGCTGTTCTGCCTGTAGTGACAACGTCCGGTCCCACAGTCTCTCCTGCCGCGCCGTCCACCTCCGAGCTAACCTGTGTTTGAGTTCCAGTTTTTCGTTCGCCTGATAGTGTACCCCCTGCAGGTCGCGTAGCACTGCTTCCGCACTGCTCATAAACTCCTGTACCGGTGTCGTAGAATGGTGTTGACCAACCACGATAAGCAAGACGTTGAACGGAATCAGTGTCCGCGCCGCTGTGCAGAGAGCAAGGAGACTGTCCTGGTGATCTGGCCGGGTGCACTAGGGAATCATGAATGGGAATGCGCGAGGGCGTCTTTTGCGTAGATGCTGCAGGCCTGGAGGCACCGCCTGCAAACGCGTCTTCCGAGTGGTAGGGAGCGGAAAACGTAGCCGTTACACTGTCTCCAGCACACTTCATTCGGCCGCCACAGCGCGTCCCACAAGCGTTGCTGGGGGCGCTGTTGTTGGGGGCATATAACACATCTTGTACTATCTTGTCCACGTTTCCTCGCATCGAGGATGACACCGAAGACAAGTGGACGACGCCCGCCGCAGGGTAGGTCGGAGTCGGAACTGCCACACTGCCAGACACCACATCCGCCCAGCCGCGAGTGGCCAAACACGCTGCTGAAAGCCTCCAGCACTCGCCCATCGTATCACCGCGCGCACCAACGTCGGCTCTCTCCGAACGCATCGTCTCAGGAGTGTTCAGCTCCTGGCCAAAGAACACCGCCGGGGGATTCACCACGCTCTGTCCCACGACATGCCTCTGTGTGGGGTTCTCCACTTTGGCTTCTTGTTGTAACAGAGATGATGCACAGTTTCCTGTGCTCTGCGAAGACACAGCGCCGTGCACCTGCCGGCGCCACTCCCTTGTAGTTGTCTTCATGCGGCCCTGTGGAGCCGCCCTCTGACATCGAGGACCGGTTGTGCTGCTGCCTGTCGACTGCTTCATCTGCTCAGCTGTAGTTGCGGAACTACTGCCCAACACCCCGGGACCGGTGCTACACGCTGGCGTCCTCTTCACATGGCCGAACAGATCGGAATTTTGCCCGACTTCTTCACCTGTCGACAGCCCGTGGGAACCGGAAGCAAGACCACTGAAACACAAACGTGACTTCTCACTTCCATTCTGAACCACTGCGTGGCCTGCGGATTTCACGCTGAAGGTCTGTGCTGCACATTCACGGCCTTGACACTGCCAAATCTCCGTTTTCGTCTTGCCTAAGTGGTTCTCCCTCGTCGTGTTCGAAGACCGCGAATCTACAGCTACGAAACTGTTCTCGCTTTCGCCGCCGGGAGGCAACTCGGTAGCTTCATGCACCTTTTTGAACGACACGATACATTTTCCCACATAGACCGCGGGCGAAACCGGAGAAGTGGCTGAGGCACCTGGGAACGCGGGTGGGTCGCCACGCGGCGTTTCATCAAAGTGAGCACAGTTCGTGACAGTCGGCCCTTGGACTGAGGGTTCATCTGACAGACCTGCACTGACGCCCTGATGCCGGCCACCGCGACCAGCAGAGTCCGTCTCGTCTCCGACATACGTCTCTCTGCGAGAAGCGGCGCCTACAATAACGCAGGCAGCAAACAGTAGCGCTCCACTCTACGCGAAAGAAGGAAAAAGAAAGCCACCGTGAAGGGCAGGAAGAATGTAATGACCTAGTGCTCAATTTTGGAATAGCTGTCGTCGCCTGCACATGAAAGAGGACCTGGACGTAGTTCGCGACTACGCCCAGTTCCTGTTTTATATGCAGTTTATCCGTTTCAGGCAGCTGACACACCATTCATAGAATAACGCCTCAGCACAGCCTAGTCCCCAGGATATTCTCTTGGGAGACCCGCTTCAACTCCTGCGCACGAACCTGGTCAAACTCACCTAGGTGCTGTCTCGCTTTCTCTCTGTCAGCTGTGTCTGTTGGGAGCCCGCTCTGGTCAACTGACGGATTCTCCGCAGACACTGTGCGCACTTCTTGCCAGAAACCAGGACGTGTCGCGCTCTCTCCAGAGTCCACCGGGAAAAGACGCGAACACCGTTCTGAGAGTGGGTGCTCTCGAACACGTCCAGTGCTGGCCCCCTCTTCGCGCCCTCGCTGGTTTCCTTGGGACGTTGAATGCACTCCCGGGCAGGGCGACTGTGTCTTTCGAAACACATTGCTTTGTCTTCCATACGACCGTAGACCCGCGTGCTCTCTCTCCGCCTCTGGAGCAAAACGCAGGAACTGCACTCCTTCTACTGCAACTACTGCACGCCCCACGCTCTCCGCGTGGTGCCTCAATGAAGCCTGCTTGGACTCCTGACGCACATGCTCGTATGATTCTGAGTCCCTACTCCGAGTTTGGTTATTCACGCCCGGGCTGATATTCTGAAGCTGTCCAAGGACTTGAGGATCGTCCTGCTGACCGACCGGTGGTCCCCCACAGTCTCCTCGGCTAATTCCTGTCACCTGGCCGGGCGGCTTCGGGACGGCCGACCCTTCCTGTTGCTCAGTGCGCCCCTTGTCGTCAGCGATCGCCGGTGGATGCCAGTCCTCTGCTTCCTCGCCCTTCTCCTTGGTACACGGACCACGCTCCACGTCGGGAGCCGGCGCGACCCTTGCTCTCCCTCTGTCCCCCGCCAGCGCCGCCGCGATGACCCGTCCCAAGGCCGGAGAAGGCCCTGGCAGGATTCTGAACACTCACGGACAGCACCAGGCTCGCCCGCTTCACTTGGGCCTGTCAGAGCTCAGAACAGAGTTCGGTCTGTTTGATCGACAGTGACTCCGAAAATAATAAAACTGACACATGTCGCTGAGACGGGGGCGCGCATCTTATCGCACGTTGAAACCGCGTACGATGAACGGAGACAACACGTTCTTGCCTCCGAGTCAACTGCGGCTTGGTCAACCCTGCTCCTACAAACGAATCTTTTGCTGGGAGAGCTAGGATTGTGGCAAAGTCGAGTTTCACTTGGTAAACCTTCCTTGCACGAAGAGAATACCTAGACATGCAGTCCAAACGCGCCGTCGCGTATGCAGCGCACCGCAAGGCTCGGCGTCTACCCTAAGGCATCGTAGCTCCTGAGTGAAATTCTCCGGCTTCGGACCAAGATCCAAACAGTTTCCGCTTCACGGTCGACCATCTGCCACGAACGCAGTTACGTTGCAAGAGCTGGTAACGCCACGCACGTCTCGGAACGGAATGTCCCAAGCGCCCTGAGGAAACCTTTAGAGAAGGATAAAGCGTCCCGACAGGGCTGGCATCGCATCATTCACACGGTGCTCAGGGAAGGGTATTACCCTTCACCTAGAGAAACCCCTAAGGCCCTACCTGACAAGCCACGAACCGAAACTTATAACTTTCAACGGTGCGACTTCACATACAACAGCAGAGGCTATTTCCTGGTGAGCACACTCGTCTGGCTTTGGGCTTGTTACGTGGGGCGTGGATTCTCCGGCAGAGACTGATCGGACTGTGTCGCTGATCCTGCTTGGACTTTTCCCAGTAGTTCTCGCCGCAACAATGGCGAGCTCTCCAAACTCTGGGGTGCAGAGAGAAAGCGTACACTGAGCAAGTATTTTCAGAAAGAAGTTGAGTCAACACTCACTTCGCCGCACTGCAAAGGAGCCGAAGCTGTTGGACGATACTCCGGAACGTAGGTCTCACGCGTTCTTCATCCTGAATGCAACTGACCGAAAACCAGACACCGCAGTCCGAGAAGGACTAAAATCTTGCGGCACAGCAAGCAAAGTCTCAGGGGTCGTTTCCTAAGTAACCAACCAAGGAGCACCAAGCAGTTCGCTTAGCATTCAAACAAACGATGCCACGCGCGGGAAGACTTCGCCAGAACAGCGCGCATCCCGACCGGCCTTCCAGACGAGGCAGGGGGTACAAATCTAACAAGCGGCGGAACGGGGGACAGAGCACGCAAAAGGGCGAACCTCAGCGGCAAAAGTTCAACCAACTTGCTAGGGGAG
>NW_027154205.1:0-6799 GCF_002600585.1 Cystoisospora suis
CTCCTTTCAAAGAAGAACAAGAGGAGTATCAACGACCACACCGCGGTACCATTCCCCTATTGAGAGCGGTGGCGTATAAAGAAGATAAAGAAGAAGAAGAAGGACGACGGGAGAGCCAGCCACTTGAGGGAGAAGTAAGAAGAGACGATGCAGCCTGGGGAGAAGCCTTTCAAGGAGACGCAGAACAGAGAACAAGGGGTGCCTTACGTCTACCTCCTGATCATTACCATTGCGATTCTTCTCTTGATCTTGACCAACTTGAAGAGAAGAAAGACAGGGAAACAAGAAGAAGACGAGAAAGAAGAGGAAGAAGAACACCAGCAGGAAGACAGCCCGAGGAAGAGAATGAAGAGGATCTGAATGAAAGAAGAAGAAGAAAGAGGGCATCTGCATTGAGAAGTTTTACAAGAAAAGAGAAAGAAATGGAAGAAGAGAAAGATGCATGCATTGCCTTCCACACAGGTGAGCTTCGATTTCTCCAACGGACTGTCGTTCAAGCCCTGGCGTCTGTCTTGAAAAGTCCAGGGGGTCGTAAGGAGAGAAAAAGCCGAGCTCGTTTTTATATTGAAGACGCGATGGGGGAAGAAGAGCAAAAATGTCTAAAGAATACAGAGAGATTGACCAAGGAGAGAACAAGAGGGTACGAAGGGATGGAGAAGCAAAGAGAAGATACACAACGTGAAGATAAAGAAGAAGAAGAAAGAGAAAGAGGGAAAGAAAAGAAGATCCATGCAGGAGACAATGAAAGGATGGAGAATGAAATGCATTCCAAGACAGGCGAGACAAGAGACCATGCTTCTTCTTCTTCTTCTTTCACATTCGAGAAGAAGAAGATGACAAGAAGAAGAGAAGAAAGAAGATGCACACACAACTCTTCTTCTTCTCCGCCCTTATCCTCTCCCTTTGAGGACATGAAGAAAGACATGAAGACAACGACGCTGTTGAATCCGCTCATCCTTCAGAAACAGGATGGAGAAGAAGAAGCGGGAATTGGTGGAGACGTGAAAGGAGATGAAGAGCTCTGTCGAGGCAAGGGATATTCTTCTTCTTCGTATGTTTCTCCACCTCCTCTAAGGGAGATGAATGGTAACGACGATTCCACATGCTCATATCCTTTCCATTCTTCTTCTTCTTCTCCTGCTTCCTCGTCTTCTTCTCCTTCTTCCTCTCTTTATCCTACATCTCCTCCATCTTCATCTTCTTCTCGACCTCGTAATGGATCTCTATCTCCCGACTCTTGCTTTCCGTATCATCATGATCCTTCTTCGTCTTCTCTTCTATCACCGTCCCTATTCTCTCTTTCTTCTTCGTGTTCTTCTCCCCCTTGTCCAACGAGTCCCTATACAACACCTCCTCTTTCTGCCTCTCCATCTTCTTCTTCTTTACCTTTTGAGAGGGCAGAGCAACGTCATCATGAGGCAGGGAATCCTCCATTGTATTTCTCTTCCTATTTCCCATTACAAGATCTTCTTCTTCCCTTTCAGTCACCACCCCAGCCTTTCAGCTCGTCTTCTTCTTCTTTCTTCATCTCGCCTTCTTCTTCTTCCTACGCGGGTTTGTCCCCGTCTCTCCCTTCTTCTTGTCCTTCTGACCAAGCTCCTTATCCTTCGGTCTTCTGCATGTCTCCGTCTCTCCTGTCTCCATTGCCGTCTTCTCCATCGCTCTCTAATTTGCATCTCTGGATTGAAAGCTGTAAAGCCTTTCTCACTCCCGGTAAGTCACTGAGGAAGCTCTCATATTCTTCTTCTCCTCCTCTTCTAAACTCGCTATGAACTCATACCTACATAGATGCCACGGTCTATAGAGATATGGTCCAGACACACACATACACGCAAATACCTATATGTACGTAAGTATATTTATATATATAGAGAGAGAGGAAGAGAAAGATGTATCGATATCCTTGAAGCGAGACAGGGGAAGGGTCTTTCAAGGCCTTTCCTATCTTGGAGGTTCTCTCCTCTTCTTGTAGATGATGCGAAGAAGCGCACAAACCCATTGACCTCTCTCAGATAAAGAGAAGAGAGAAACACCTCTTGCTTCTCTCTCCTGTGAGATCATTTCAAGACGCCACTCATACAAACCTTCGTCTGCATGCCTTCTAGATCTCTGTGTCTCCCACGCTTTCTATTCATCTTCTTCTTTGGTTTATTCTTCTTCCTTCACATCCACACTCTCACTCATACTCCTGTCCTTCTCTCTATCTGTATCCTCTTCTTTTTACCGTTCTTTCTCACTGTCTCTACCTCTATCCTCTTCTTTTCGTCAATGTTTCTCACCTCACACGGTCCCGCACCCGTAGTGTATCTAGGAGACCTATAGAGATCCATAGACAGAAGTGTATGGACTATTGCAAGACTTTTCACTGTCTTAAGATAACGGTAACATGAAGATAGTGAGGATGGCGAGAGATTTACTTCTTTCTACGCTTCACATTGCGGGACCGCATGAGGTGAGAAACATGGATGAAAAGAAGAGGATAGAGATAGAGATAGTGAAAAAGATTGCAAAGCAGAAGATAGAGATAGAGACAGTGAAGAAGATTGCAAAGAAAAGAGAACAAGCTTCACGCCTTCCTGCGGCCTCCTTCCTGCTCTTAAGCTAGACCGCCACTGTCAGATCTTACTAGAAGCGAACCAGAGTCTCTCCTTCTCTCTTGTCATACAATGCTATCTCCTACGCACATACACATACTATACAGAAGAGAGAGAGGGATCAAGATGAGTGTGTTGCCCGTGGGGACGAGTCCGTGGATACTTTGTAGGAGAGAAATCACACAAACATGGAACGCCTCTTGCAGAAGATGTCTATGGAGTTCATAGACATATTAGAGAAAGAATAAGTCTTGTCAATTAGTGTAAAGCAAGCTATCTAGATAGGTGTATATACACCCCAGAGTTGCAGCTGTCATGGGCAAACTAGAGCGTCTACGTATTCTTCTCTTAGAACGAAGAAAATGGAAAGGCTTGGAAGGAGAGTTCTCTGAAAGATAAATGAAGAAGAGCTTCTTTTACGTTCTTCTTCCTGGATCAGAAAATTACAAAGGGTCTCTTCTTCTTTCTTATCTTTCTTATCCTTCTCTTCTTCTCTACACTTCAGATACGTTAACGGCTCTCTGCCGTCACCAGCAGCCGTATGCGGATTAGAAAGAGACGAGAGGAGATGATATAAAGCAAATGAAGAAGATCTTCTTCAGAAACAAGCAGACCTTTCTTTTCGGCTAAACAAAGAGAGGTCTCAGAGACAGCTCATCAATCCTATGTACCATGTAAGGGTCTCCCTCTCTTCAAGAAATCCAAGAAGAGAGAGATAGATGGATCTTCCTTCTATCGTTCTCTCTTAACGCTTGAATACGATACACACTCGGTTACTTCTCCGTCATTCATGAAGTCTACGCCCACCCCACACCTTCAATGCTAAAGAAAAAGGTGTTTGGAAAAGCATCTAGGGATACACGAGCGAAAAGATATACCTGTATAGAGACGGTGAGAAGGACACCCTCCTATAGCTTTCTCTATACAGGAAGAGAGAGAGAGAGAGACACGCACAGCGGTCTCATACATTGTAAACCGACTCAGGTGTGAACCGTACACCTGATAAATAACATGCTTATGGTCCATCTATACATCCCCTTATATAGAGAGAGACTTCTCACCCCCCCTTCAGAGACGATCGCTTTACTTGTCTGTCCGTCCCTTCAGACTCTCTTCCTGTCTAGGAAGAAAAGAAAGAAGTGTCTTGATCTCGTTACCACGCCTTCTCTTTCCTCCCCTTCTTTTAGATGAGATGGCGTCGTTCCATGCGGTGTGTGTAGCTTCAAAATCTTGGCTTGCTAGCTCTTGTGCATCTCCTCATCTTCCTTTTCTCACCCCCCTCTTCATCCTCCGACGAGGGAGGGATTCCTTTGTGTCTTTCTTGTCAAAACTTCGTGCATGCATTAGCAAAAGACGTGAACAAATTCTAAAGGTCAATCTATTTTGCTAGGTTCATCTCCTGCTTTATGAAGGATGAAGTCCGGGTGGTACAAAGATGTGTATGTTTGAAGAGATTCGTCACTGATGTAGATACACAGCATACACGGACCTGTGACGCTGACTCTTTTAGTCGCCTCTGCCTTACAATCTAAACCGGCCGCTATCAGAGAGCATAGGCATCCCTCTGACTCTGGAAGATCTTTCATTCCCGCGCACCGAAGTAGGCATGCGCAGTCTCACCAAACGTACAGGCACAGAAGTACCCACGTGCCTGCTGCCCGGCGAACTCTCAAACCACATATCCACCCTTCCTTCTTCTTCCATATCTGCTGATACACATATACATACATATGCACATAAATATATATATATATATATACATATATAGCTCTTTCTATATATATACTTGTATCTATCTCCACACAGGGGAAGACCTTCAGTTAAGCGGTACAGATACAGAGTGTGGCATGGGAGGAGGGGTGTAGAAGAAACTCGTGAGGCAGCAGCATGCAGTAGGAAGTTTTGTAAAGAGAAAAGACGTCGTACTAACGAAGGCAACACAACGGCTCTGCAGGTAGAGCTAGAAAAACTCCATTTTTACGTCAGCCGAAAATGGTCAAATAGATACGATAGCGTTGTGCGTGAAATACTCAAGAAGATGAGAGGGAAGGAAAAGAAAGATACACAACTTAACTATGCTTGTTACATGGAAGATTCAAAGCATACCTGTGCTTGCCCTTCTTTTTCCTCCCCTTCTATCTATCTATCTATCTTAATCTATCTATCTATCTTAATCTATCTACCTATCTTCAATCTACCTGTCTTTAACCTCTTTCGCTGTCTTTAGTCTATCTATCTACTTATCTATCTAAAAAGAAGACTGTTTCTTTTAGTGGAGAGTCTTCAGAGCCACATCCCTGTAGCACATTATCATGCTCTACTTCTGGTTTGTCGCCTGGCTTTGACACCTTTAGGGAAAGCCGGAGGTGAGAAGAACAGCAGGAAAAGGAAAGAAGAAAGACGACGAGATAAGAAATAAACGTACTCTTCAAGTCAGAAGTTCTATAAACTTGGTGTCTATAATGGTAGGTTAGGAACACCGCCATGAGACATTTCTGTATTTCTCTTGGTATGATACACCCGTTTCTCCTCTCGCAGTCATCGCGACAGAGAGAGAGGGTTTGAAGAGAACATAGAAGCGAGGAGGGTGGTCATAGAGACCAACTGTGGTGTGTGTGATCCTCTTCAATAGACCCCCCCTTTAGCAGATCATTCATTCCTTTGAGGCAGACGATACACTTGGACAAGAGAGAAGTACTAACAAGCTTTCTTATCTTTTTTGATTGAAATGGAACTCCTTCTAAAAAGAAGAAGAAAAGAAGATCATCCGATGCTTTCTTACATAGAACCCAAGAATCGACACGTGCATGCAGTAACAATAAGAAAATACACATACAAGTTCTGACATATCGCAGTGGAATACCTCGCTCCAAACTGCCTTCTCAACAAAACACAGACATATATCTATGGATATATATCTGCATGCACAGCCGGTTATATACCTACCCGACCCACAAGTAGACTCGCGGAAATAGGTGCCTATACAAATACAGAGATACCTGACAAAGAAGATATGAATAGAATCGTGAGGAAAGACAGCTGGAGAGGAGAATAGGCTGAAAGAAGGACATGGTTTAAGCGAGAGTAGAGAAGAAGGGAAAGGGGAGAGGAGGTCGCCTCAAAGACTTGGAAGTCGCCGGGAAGTCCACGTCACTGTCATCGACTTCATCCAGCCAGCCCCCAGAAGGACTCTGAACTGTATGTAGGAAGAAGAAGATGATCTATTCTCCCCTCTTCTCTTGGAGAGACTGTCGCCATCACAAATCTCTAAGCGTCTCCAGATCGACGATCGAAAACAACAACAGAGGGAGGACCGCCTGAGGCAAGCAGGAGGCATCTCCTATCTGTAGTAACCACCTGTTTCACAGTGTACGTACAGTACGCCACCTCACCTCATCCTGCGTGTATGATCTATCTATGTATCCCTCGGTATCTATCTATCTGTCTATTGACAATCCGGTATACTTGGTGACACTAGGTCTCTTCAGAAAGGAGGGCCACAACACTTCTCGCCTCTCATGCACATAGAGAAGAGACGGTCTGAAAAAAGCACTCTGCCCACTGTAGTGTGTAGGCATTCGCCACATACATGTCAAATTGGTAGGTGTGATTTCGGGTGTATGTACTCCACATGTCTAGATACATACACACGTGTATGTATAGATATGTAAAGGTGTACATGTACGGGTATATAGACTCCCGCGAGCAGTTAAGCGTCAGACATATGTAAGATGCGAAAAAAAAGAGAAAAGAGTAGAAGAGAGAAATCTGTGTGGATGCTATGATGAGGAAGAATTAGCCGCTAGACTCTTAGGAGGAGATTTAGGTCTCATCTTTGGCTTTGCCTTAGGCTGCATGTTCTTCTTCGCTACGGCCCCTTTTCCGCCTCCTGCACCTCCTTCCCCAGTCTTCTTCACTTCCTCTCCATCCTTCTTCTCTGAAGAGGAAGAAGATTCAGCTATCTTTTTCTTCTCGTCAGTATCAGTTGCGTTCACATCCTTTGAGGAGAAGGCCCGTAATAGAAAACTAGCTACTGTCCTTGCAAAAGACTTATCTTCTGTTGATTCTCCCCTATCCTTCACTTCCTTAGCCTTGTTCTCCTCTTCAGCCTTCCTCTTTCTCTCTTCTTCCTCTTTCTTCTCTCTCTCCTCTTCTTCCTTTCTCTTTCTCTCTGCCTCGGCCTCCTTAGCCTTGTTCTCCTCTTC
>NW_027154205.1:6867-7125 GCF_002600585.1 Cystoisospora suis
TGAGGCTTTGTTCTGTTGCCGTTGTGTTGTGTAGGTCATCGTGTGGAGGTGATAGGCTTTACGGATGCATCCAAGTACCCTTTAGCTAAGAAAGAACATACACGAGAATATCTGAGAGAAATAGCCCATCTCCGTCCTCGTTCATATCTTATTGGGGCAGTTATGAGAGTTCGCTCTCAGCTAGCCATGGCTACACATCGATTCTTTCAAGATCGAGGTTTCCAATACATACATACACCCATCATAACGGCATCGGAT
>NW_027154205.1:7166-31640 GCF_002600585.1 Cystoisospora suis
CTTCTTCCTTTCTCTTTCTCTCTGCCTCGGCCTCCTTAGCCTTGTTCTCCTCTTCAGCCTTCCTCTTTCTCTCTTCTTCCTCTTTCTTCTCTCTCTCTTGCTCTTCCTTTCTCTTCCTTTCTGCTTCCTCCTCCTTCGCTTTCTTCTCCTTCTCATCCTCTTCCTTTCTCTTGCTTCCTTCCCCTCCAACCTTACTTGAGCTACTACTGCTACTAGAACTCCCATCACCATCTTTCCCATCTCCTGCCTTATGACTTCCCGCTAGAAGCTTGTTCTTCAAAGCATCGATCTTCTTCGTCTCTCCATCTCCTTCATGATGATCCGCCCCTGTCTTCTTCTCTCCCCCTCCCCCTCCATCTCCATCTCCTTTCTTCTTCATCTTGCCAGCAGCCGCTGCACCAGCATCGCTTGTTACACCCTCACTAGCTAGTAGAGACTTGACCTCCTGTTGAACTTCGGCTAGCCTTTGCATGATGGATTGATTCGCTTGCTGAGCTTGGGATGCCTGACCGCCTCCTTCATCTAAACCGAATCTTCCCCCTCTCCCTCCTCCGCCTGCGGCTGCTTCGGCTTCTCTTTCTCTCCGTATATCCGCGATACTTCGGACTCCCCCTACGCCCTCTCGCCCTCTTGAAGAAGCAGTCGCTTGACGTGTTAGAGCTGTACCACTGGCACTCTTAGCTTGAATTTCTCCTCTCCCCGCACGCCCTACCAACCCTGTGGTGCCCCTGCTAGATGATAAAGACGCGGCTGTTGTGACCCCCCTTGAGCTTCCTCTCATCAAGCTTGTCCTTGAGACATCTCGCCCCGGGCCTCCTCTTGAAGCGACACCTTCTTCAGTTCGCCTTCCTTCAATTGTTCCACGGAAAACAATCCCCGTTCTTAATGCCCCCCCCTGGGGCTGGGTTGAAGTAGCTTGCGGCGCCTTAGCACGAGGATTTGAGGAACGTGCATCCCCTCTGGCTCTAGCTCCTCCTCCTCCTCCTATCGTTTGAACTGTACCGGGAGTCCGTGAAGGAGGGGAAATCTTCGTGATAGTAGTCTCTTGTTGCTGTTGTCGTTGCATTTCACGAAGGTGATCTCTTAGGGCAGGTAAGGCCTCTCCAAGGCGTGTGACTTGGTTGGGGCCTACACGGAGTTCTACGTCTTGGAGTTGAAGATAGAATGGAGAGTTCTCATCTTGTAGAAGATTCAAAAGTTCATCTAAACTGGAGATATTGTCGACAGCTAATTGGCCACGTACTTCAACAAGTCTAGGAGCTGAAGACTGCATAGGTCGTCGTTGATTCATGGAGGATGAGTCAATACTTCTAATACTACTGCGTCTGCTCATGATGCTACTAGCTCTAGATAAAGGCAAGGAAGGACCACCGCGAGCAGAAGAGGAGGAAGAAGAGGAAACCCCAGGAGTTTGTCTGCCGACAGCTTGTCGAGGGCTAGGAGATGCTGCGTGAGATGTAGAAAGATTTCGATTGCCTGCTAAAGATGTCGATGATGAAATACGAGGTGAAGAAGAAGAAGAGAGTCCTCCCCCCGTTAAGGCTGAAGGACGCGAGGAGGAAGAGGAGGAAGAAGACGATGACTTAGGTGAAGGCACAGATGAGGGAAGAGCCTGTGTGTCTCCTGTTTGCCCCCTAGTGTGATCGGTATCAATCGTAGTGCGAGCTTCCCCAGGAGCTGTCGAGCTCACCCCCGATGCTGTTGTTCTATTCACAGTGCTTGGTGTATTGGTGGTTGTGAGGGAAGCTGTAGAAGGAGGGAGATCCTTATCATCTGAATGTGCGATAGCAATGCCAGATCCTTCTTTCTCTCCCTTCTCATCTAAAGTCGCTTTATTCACCGAGCGGGCGGCATCATCACCGGTAGATTGAGAGGAAGAAGAGGAGGAATGCACATCTCCTGCTGAGGGAGCCAGTGCCCCCTTTTTCTCGCTTGGTGGAGAAGAAGGAGATGAAGCGTCATGCTTGGTTCCTCTCTCACCTCCCCCTCGTGGCGAGATCTTTGGAGTCGCCATGAGTTGTGTTGTGTATCTCTTTTCTCTAAGAGAGCCAAACGAGAAAGAAAAACCTTCTCTAGGCGAAAATGGATTGCCACTATATCTGGGTGATAGTGATCAGGTCCCAAGAGCATACATACACGGATGCACTACAGCCTCCGGGGAATTGGCACCTACACATACACCGCAATGAATGGATTCTCGTGACCCCCTCCGCTGACTAAAGAGAAGGTATGAAAGAAATGGACGGGAGAAGAACAAGCAGTAAAGAGATGGGGAAGAAAAACTAAAACTGAAGAAAGGAAGACATAGACAAAAGAGGCCTTTGACAACGAAACAAACCAGCGAGGCTCCAACGCTCAACCTGTTGTAAAGAAAAGTCCCGTGTCTCATGTATTGAAGAAAGTTCGTCGGCCTCTTCCTCGGAGCTCGTTGCTTCGTCTCGTCCAATCTATAATTTATCTCCTCAAGAGAAATACGGACAACAGGGAAGGTCTCGGGTCAATAGGCGAAGGAACGACGGAGAATGTGCATGTTAGTTCCAGCAAAATCTCGAAAAAAGAAGTACCGTCTCCGCCATCTTGGCCACGCCAGGCTGGCTGGAAAGCTCGGACTACGGGAAGAAGAAAAAGAAAGAAGGGAACTGAGTTGTGAGGGAAAGAAGATACGAGCGTTCGTCTCTACCTCTCTTTTCCGGCGTTTTATATGTGTCATACGAAACACACAGGCATGAAGCCAGCGGATGAATCAACAAAAGCTCGCGAGTGAGAACTTTCGGGACAATGAAAAGAAAAGAGAGAAGAGTCTCATGTACTCCTGGCACAACCGCGAGAGCGAGATGGGTGACAGAAAGAGGGAAGAGTTACACGCTTCTCATCGGTACAGTGAAAAGATTAGAAAAGGAGACGGAAGAGAGGGATGAATGAAAGGTGAAAACAATGGTCTCTCCGGTCCGCGAAGTATTTGCCGGGGAAAAAATATTTCACTTCGGAAAAAAAGAGAAAGAAAGAGAGGTGCCAGTCTGTCATCATCCGTCGTTTTCTCTTGCGCTCAAAATCCCGATGAGCAAGCCAATCGACGTCTCGATCCTTGGTCTTCGTTCAGTCTTCTCTCAGTACAGACCTTCAAATGTCTGAAAAAAAATCTAGGAACCAAGCAAAGGGAAAAGTCTCTATTGAGATGGGAAGGAACTTAGGATTCAGTCTGATTCTTTTATATCAGTCATGTTGCTCATTCATTCCCATCTAGCTAGTTGTAAGTAGATGTGGCCCTTCCTGCGACACCACACAGGTCACCAGTCGATGAAGTTCTTCTTCTCCGCTTGATGGTGCCCCTCCAGACTCGCTTAGGCTGCAGGAAGCAATCAGTACACAACTCTTTTCTGTACAAGCCTCCGGTCCTTTCTCTTTTCGTGCTTTTCCTCTTACGGAACGTGCCGTAGCGGACAGCTCGATGCCTCCAAATGACCCGGATACGTGTCACTGGCATTCCCGTCCTGAATTAATTCAGAAAAGAGCTAGTAAGTTAACCATTAACTGAGAGAGAAGTTCTTTCGTGGGAGTACTTGGTCGTGTCAACGTGTTGATGCTGATCTTTGAGGGTCCTGTCTGAAAGAAGGTACGTGGTACAGGCCGGGTGAAAGCGAAGAGAAGACGATAGAGACGTCGTGAGTGATTTTGTGCTAGCTGAGAGACGGCATATCCGGGAAGGTTTCATCATGCTAACAGGTATTCATCAGAATGGTCGTCTTGACTGCGAAAGCATGCGTTTCATTCTCTACAAGCACACGTTGCCAGCCTACTACTCCTGGTGAGGGTGTACTATTGCCGATATGGAAAGGTTGTGCTATGAGAATGAGAAGAAAGGGACACGGGGCGGCAATGAACTGACCGGCTGTGCTAGTGAAGGACAAGCTTTAGTTAGGTAGCATCCTAAGAGGGAGAGATTTGTCGTGAATGATACGTGCTTCGAAAGAAGGCGAACAACTTCAACGGGCAAGCACTCGCTTTAATCCGCGTCTCTCACTGTTGACTTTCGGCCGCACTTTGTTATCCCATACGGAGGAGGGAATCAACTGATAGTTTGCTGACCTGAAAAAGAAACCTTTCCTGCTGCCTCCAAAGTGTACTGTATGTACACCTGGGCAGCACCAGCCAGTGCACTTTGCCACTATCGAACATTGGCTCTGCCACGTATCAGTAGTTGAGATCCGCTTGTTCAGGCCTTCCCTTACGCCCGCGTGTGACAGATTGTACCACTGCGTAAGAGCAGGGATTGAACTGCATCTCACAGCACACCCGATCTTGGGCAGGTGGTTGGTTACTTGGATTCAGTTCGACTACTTCCACAACGTAGTAGAACTTATCACATGCGGCCCTGAAGGAAGGCCTAGACAAGTAAATTCTAACAAGTGACACGTGGCACACCCAGCGCTTGTAGTGTACTGTATGCACACCTGAGGAACACTAGCCGGGGCCCTCTGTCACTATCGCCTCACATGGTTTCTCTGATCAGGTGGGGTACAAGAGTGCGACTGCAAGTCCACATCGGCAGACGTCCGGCTTCCATCTCCATCTGTATCAACCGGCTGCTTCTTCTGGCTGCGTGTCTCTGTCTGTTCGCCAAGAAGAACCCTGGAAATGTCAGTGGCAAACACGCTAAGAAACAAGAGAAAGAGAAATGTGTCGTCCCCCCTTTGAAACTCTTGTCCACCTCTGCCGTCATCGGACTTCTTAGACAGACACTCATGATGCGACCTACATATCCTTCAATTAAAACACCCAGACAAGGCCGTCTCCAACTCCAGCAAGTACTGAGGCTCTTCTCGAAGCAAAAGAATGCTTCCGCCCTCTTCTTTTCCTGCTAAAAGAATCAGTCGACCCCCTCTCTCGAACGTGACCTGGCGCAAGAAAAAGCAGAGTTGTCCCTACCCGTATACGTGAGCGATACAATGAAAACGAAGCTAAAGGCGAGCTTCTCCCCCTTCTTTGTGTACACTGCCTTCGGACATGTGACATGCGAATGTGGTTTCTTCCTTCCGTTCCGAATCTCTTTCGCTGCTTCTTTTTCCTCACCACGCGGTCGGAAAAGAAATCTGTTCTGCTGCCTTCCTATCTTCGTGATACTTCTTCTCTGTGAAAGCCGCACAGAACAGGACGGGGATGGGGTGAGGTGTAATAAATCTCCAGAACCGATGCCGCTAAACATCGGAATGCCTATCAAGGTTCTCCTAGCTTGCGTAGAACAGAAAACAGCCACTCTTCAAGGATGGCGAACATTTGCTGTAAGCTCCATTTACATCGTGGCTCTACCCCCCGGCCTCCTGCAGTTGCCGTTCTGTTCTTTTGTTCATTCCGCTGTACTCTTCAAAGCTCATAGAGATAACCTCCCGCTGTCCTGGTGTGTGTGCTGGGCAACGCAATCCTTATGCTAGGAGGGTTACTCCGATGAATTCTCGGAGTGAGGTCAACATGCCTACACATCTATAGATCCCCGTGCGTGCCAAGCTAATAAGGGAAGAACGAGCTCAGTTTGTAACAGTGCTGGTAACAGCAAAACGAGAACTGGACCGCTCCTCATCTTTTTTCGCCTCATTCAACGCTTTGATCTGTCTTGCAAAAGGGAAAACTGGGGTTTTGTGAACTCTCTTCCTTCAGTCATATCATGGGTGAGATGGAAAGATCACGAGAGCCCAGGGACATCCGCCGATACTGGGGCCGTTCTCCGAATCTTGTGTGAGCGTGAAGAGAGATGCCCGTGGTAACTACGAAGTGTACCAGACATCCGTATATACCGTGGAAACGGCGAATACATATATACATACATCTGACCTTAGACCCTTTTCTCTTTCTCCCCCAGCTGTACATGACGTCCTGACCGGTAAGGATATTTTCACGGTCTCCTTTCTCGGACTGTATATTCACACCACACAAACGGTTGTTCGTCAATTCCACATCATGCTTTCTTATACATACTTCAGCGCGGCTGACAGAATGGGTACTTACGTGCGTATAGAGATGCACGTCGCAAAGGTACGAAACATGTCACCCGAGAGAGATAAGACTTCTCCATTCCAGACAAAAGAAAAGGCCCGGCTACGCGCCTTCAATAAATGAACTTCACTCACCTATACGACTATCTATAAACCCGCCTGCTTTCCCACCTCGCCTGACACAAACCGCGTCGGGAGCTGGCTAGCTTGCTTCCAACTAGTCACCCAGCTTGTTGACTAGCAAAGGCTGTTCGATATGTAGTTCCGCTGCTGTCTCTACTCCAGTTCGCTCGCACATACCCCACTTTATCCCGGCTATGCTGATCTGAAGGAGAAGCCTAAATGCGTGAAATGTGCCCCCACCTCCTCCACAAACGTAGTTTTCTGATCCCTACTTTATTATTCTCCACTGTGTAAATTTTCAGAAGAGAGAATCGAAAACAATAGAAAGAAAAGGAAACGCAGCCAGATATTAGTAGTCATGATATCCGCCTCGTCCCTCCCGACCCTTCTACCTCTCCCTCGGTAAGAAAGTAAGAAAAAGAATGGACCTGTGTATTCCACCCGAAGTCCCCTTGAGGCTTCTGAAAGGTCAGCGAGCCGGCCATATTCTGCTGCTCTCCTCGCATACACGGACATGAACAGATAGATACGCGTGTATGTATGTATGTATGCAGAAGAGGGTAATTCCAGCACACACATATACATACACGGACAGATGCATATTATACAGTCGCACTCGATGAACTAAGTTTTGTTCTGTGTTTAGGTAACTGTCACATCTGTAGGGTGACATCTTTCCGAAGCTACGGAGGAAAAAGTTTGGACGCAAGGAAAGAAGATTTTCTTCTCCAGAAGAGAAAACATCACTCGTCAATCAAGTAACTTGACGACAGACCTCAAAGCATCTTCTCCTTTCTCTCCTTTCCCCTTCTCCTTCGTGCCCTTGAACTGACATGGGGAGAAAAACGTACGTCTGTCTCCCCTTTTCTCTCCCACGTTTTTCGCTTTCCAAAGAAAAGGCATAACCGATCCCTAAAAACGAATCGAACGTCTACGTCACTTTCTCTTTCTGTTTGTGTTCCTGGGGTTTCTACTGGCGAAAAGGAGAAAGAATACGAGTCTTGAAAAAATAGTCAACACTCATGTTTTGATGGAAATGATAAGAAAGAGAGAAGGAACTGCATCATGGAGTCCTTAACATATCTTCTGTACAATCGCAGCATTCAAGAGACCTGCTTCTTTGATTGTCGTGGATAAAGACGCTTTAATCTCCTTGGGAGGAAAGCCTTCAAGAAGCTGGTAGTCTCCATTCACTGGCGCTACTCTGTCATCATCGTCAGAAGGCAGAAGAAAAGAAGCACGAGAAACGAAGAATGAATGAACGGGGGGCCGAGGTAAAACAAGTTGATAGTCGTAGCAGGAAAAATGAGAGGCAGGAAGAACCAAAAGGCCGAGGAATGAGAATCGTGGAAGAAGAAGAAAGAGATACAAAAAGATTTTGACAGAAACTGGAAGGGGATGCTGAAGACGAGCAACTAAAGTCAACGTATATATAAACAGTGCCTATATTCATACCACTATTTGACATCCATCATATCACTTCGGTTTGAAACTGAAATGCGCTGTACACGTGTAACCTAGCTTTCAAGCCATTCTCTGCCACTCACGTATGTACACGTACATATATATACACGTATATATCTCCACGTGGGTACGATAGCCTGTGTGTGTAGATAGACGTGTACAGATATACAGACGTATTACCACCGACCACGGCAACTGGGCTTTATGTAGTAGACAGACTCCTTGTCGTCATGTACAGATGTATATGTGTATATATGACGCCGAGAAGAGGAGAGAAGAGAAGGATATCAATAAGAATCTAGAGGGGGAGGAGCGCAAAAAGAAGGCTTACTGTGATACGAAGTTGCGAATATCCTGAAGGGTGTGGCTTTGATTGAACCTCTGTGTCCTTCTCTGACCATCATGAAATCGGAACTGAAGGACGGTTGTCGGCTCACTCTCGTTAACCGTCACATCTCCTCTTGTAACATCTACCGCTCCTCCCGCACAAGAAGACGATTCACCTGCGTTGCTACCGCCTCCTGTACACCCTGACGAAGACAACCGCTGCCCTTCTCCTCCGAACAGCACATACTAGAGACAAAGACCAAACATCACAGATATGTATAATCCAGGGATCAGATTTAAGAGCGCCTGTTTTGTGTATTTTCTCTTAAACTAGACGCGTACAGATACGTGTATATACATAAGTGGATATATACACTCATACACATCGATATACATGCGTGAGTGCATACGTGCAGGTCCTTAACCATCTTATCCTACCAGGCCGGTGCGTTGTACGCGCTGTCCTCCTTTTCCACTGAAGCCTAGCGAGGAGGCGGAGAAATTGAAAGACCTTCCGTTTGAGAAAAAAGCAGAGAGAAGGATAATAGAAACACGGCATCTCTAGGGTGTGTAGAATGCACACACTGTTGATGAGGGAAACCAGAAAGGGTAGAAAGTGTGAGAAGAGACACAGGAAGATCCAGATGCACAAGGGAAAAGAAAAATCAATATCCTTCTGAAACAGCAAGAAGGACAATCGTATGTCCTGAACCGAGCTTACAGCAGGGGGAGGAGGAGCTTTGTAATCTTCCGACTGTTTGTTTATGAGCTCAACATGGACAGGTCGCCCTCCCTCCTGCAACTCACGCGGCGCAAATCTACGTCACACACACACCCATACAGCGGCTTCATCGACTACGAGATACAGACACAGAGAGGTACGGAGGGATACACATATACGAGACATTGGTAAGACCGGTATAGAAACGGCAGTCAGATAGAGAGCAGATCTCTTTATATCCACTTGGATGAAATGGGAAACCGGGCGGGTTCGCTAGAACTGATAAGAATGCTTAATACATGGGTCTTATATGAAGATATCTCTGCTGCTGTACATCAGTGCACATACATGATTAGATATATATATATACATACACTTACACGGGTAGAGACAGTCGTAATTTGCAGATACGAATACATGCATATACTCTGATACGGGTAGAGATAGTCGTAAGTAGTACAGATCTGCTCTGAAGTAAGGTACTTATGAACAGGGATGGAAAGAGAAGGGAAAGTGGATACGATGAGAGATAGATCATGAGAACGTCATCGTAGTTGTTGACCTACCCAGCTTTAAGCTCTTCAAGAAACCGGGCATTCTGAGGGTCATCGAGAGGACGGAAATCTCCATTATCGACGATGAAGCCGTTTCTGTAGACCACTACTCTTCTCGACCCGGCAGGGGCTGCTCCGTGTCTATACAGTTGAGAACACAACAATGAAAGAACGAACAAACCCTCTTTCTCTTCATATTTTTTCCTTTCTGAACCCTCCCAATCTGCATCACAGATAGATACCTAGAATAAGGGAGACAAATAAAACACATCAAGGACAAATAGCTAGGTAAAGCATAGATTGATATATAGATGCCCACATACAGATATAGGCCTGAATACATGACAAAGTCTGTACGTCCTCCCAATGTATACAGACAGAGACAAAGGTGGACTTGAATGAGATGACTGAGAGAAAGAGGTGAGCGAACAGATGTGCAATCGTACGAAGATTTTCTTTGAGACAGATTCATAACAAACTTTGACACTTGGGTCGAAGCGTCTTCACTGACCCAAGAACGATGCGTCAGGAATCCATCGCAAGAGAAAAGACTCCCATATATACACAGAGTCGATCATCATCCCCACCGTCGCTATCATCCCTCTCTCTCCTCCGTACCCATCACCTCCTCCTTCCCTGGCCTTCTGAGACACTTGAGACACAAGGCAAAGACAGTCAGGCGAGTAAAGAGGACAAAGGTAAGAAGTCCGTACTGAGAAAAGTCGAAAAGGAAAGAAAAGAATTAGTGCCGGTCAGTCGTCTTACACAGCGTGAGCGAATCCTCCAAGCAGTGAAGAAGGCGCGTGATGAGAACCGTCGCTGCCTTCGTCATCAGAAGGATTTTCAACAGCCAGGCCAGACTTTTCTCCACCTGTAAAGCTTGATGTTTTCTTCTTGTTTGAGTCTCCCTTGGAATCCTTCAAGTCACTTAGAGACCTGATAGGAAAGAAGGAAAGCACTTCAATACTCCCATCCGGTCTAAACTCAGGATGATGATAAGAGCATAGAAACAGTCGAGTCACGTGTAGCAAAAAATCGCAAAAAGAACAAAAAAGATATTCTACCTAAAAGAACTAGATGGAATAGATCCAAGTGAACGTGTCTGTACGTGTATGTACACCGTAGAGAAAACGTTAGACATGTGCAGTCTATATGGAGAGGCAAAAGGAGCCTAGACTGGCAAGACGTCGGATAGACATAGATTAAAGAGCATCCGTACGCACATCGAGGGACACCCCGGAAGTCTTTCGCCTGGGTGGGAGGTGGCTGAATCTGCGATGTGTAGACACCCTACAACAGACCAGTAGTCAATGTCGAAGTGAAAGTTCCCTGAATTCCGTGAGACGAAAAACTGGACGAACGTCACTAAAGAAGAGAAGCAGAAGAGAGATACCGAAGATACAACCCTCACTTATTTCCGATGAACACTCTCCTCCTTTTTCGTATGTGAAGAATGTTGAGGTAGAAAACTCCCACTAGAACTGGTGACGAAAAACAAATTCAGAGAGAGAAGCAACTCCTCACTAACGACCCGATCGCTACAGTTCGCGTCACGACTGCTTCTCCAGCAGGGAACTTCTCTGAGGGCGCCCCTGCTACCTTCCTTCCTAAGAACGACTTACCGTATCGACATCTTGAAAAAGACGGAGACGAGAGGAAAGAGAAAGAAAAGGTATGAAGCTGAAGTACACGGCCACTGATCCGGAGGCTTGGAAAAGGTAACAGCGCGCAGACCAGCAAAAAGACAAACGCACTCAGAGGGAACCGACGAGGAAACGAAGTTAGGGGACTCACAAGAACGAAGAAGAGAAAAGGCAGCGACAGTCGATTCGAACAGAACATGGGAAAAAGGAAAGAGGACTACGGACACCACGCGAAAGCGCAAATCTGGCAGTCTGGTTTCTCAAGAAGAGAGGAAGAAAAGTGACTGAAGAACCGCAAGAAGATTCGGTCTGTCGCTTTACAAAGAAAGTCTTTCTCTTTTAAGCAGAACCCGGGAATGAGTTTTCGGGCAAATATCTAGAAAGACGGAAAGATGAGAGATTCGTGCTGGAGTGCGGAAGGAGAGATAGGACAGGCCTCCGACAAGTAAGAGAAACGGAAAAAGACAACAAAGCGACAGGGGGCAGGCAGCATGTGCTTCGGAGAGAGGAAAGGGACGGCCGTTGAGAAGTTTAGTTGGTTACTTTTCCGAGAGCACACATCAGCGACGATAGTACTCGGTGTTGAATTCCAGAATATCTGAAATCTCTTTCTGCCTCTCTCAAGCTCATAGCGAGAGTCATGGCTTCGTTTAACTGCATATACACCGGAGTGCTGCGAACAACGCGTTCCATCTAACAACTAACGAAAGACAAAGTTTTTGTCTCCGAAGAATTTTAAAGAGTGTCGACCATATTGGCATAGTTTCAGGCCCGGAGAGAACAAAGGACCCCTCCGTGAAGAAAGAACGTTTACCTCAGGGCCTGAGAAAAAGGTTAGTGTACGTACGAATGCCGGTCTCCCTGTATTCAGCTCTTTACAGTTGCTGGTGGAGAACCGTGACGGCATCGTTCGTTTTTTTCTCTGAAGAGAGCTTGGTTGTGTATTTGTTACTACGTCTCTACCTTCACAATCATTTCTCCTCCAACCGGGTGTGCACGCACAGGAGACCTGCGGCAAAGCTCGGTGCGTTCCTGCCTGGATACCTATGTATCTCCCATACCCCATTCAACAGCGAGATGCCGATAATTGGCAGACCGTAGCTTTTGACGTGCCTTTAGCGGTGTTGCTGTTCTGCTCAAAAAGACGCTGCGAGTCTGCGGCCGAGAGGCAGGATATCCTGGTGAAGAGAACAGAACCCTGGCTAGACGGCCCGTATCCTCACTGACGCGTAGACAAGAGTCTACATTCTTATTGCCGTGAAGGGTGAGCCCTCATTCCCTGTGAAACGAGAGAGCCTGTTGTCTTGTTCGTTCATTTTCATTTGTATAGTGGGACAAGGATAGGAATAACAACTTCAAGAGCATGCTTACGAGATCTATCTCTTGTATGCTTGCGCGCTCACTCGCCTAGAAGCAGAAACAACCAGAATGCATAACGCTGATGCTTTCCGAAAGCTGAGTCTTCTCTCCAACTTGCCTTGAATGTCAGTATCAACCTATTTTCTTGTAAGACCCATACTACCCTCAACCGTTTTACAAACAGTAGGGCGGCTATACACTTTAACGAGTCAAGGCTGGACTGGTGATTACCGAGGGGAGGTTTTTAGACTGCGCGTACACCATAGGAGGATCAAACGGAGAAATTTGTGCGGTAGCAGTAGAGAGAAGAAAGTGTTATAGCTGCCTGCGTTCATGGTTCTCTTTGTCTTCGTAATCCTGATGCATACTTCCCTTTAACTGGAAACGAGAAGCGTCGGAAGACGAAGCTTCACCCAATTTCCCCGGGGCGGGCCGAGCTGATCCAATCAACTGATTGATTCCTTTAACCTGCTTCGGTCTAAGAGAAACACGAAAAGAGAATCTTATCAACGAAGTCTGCTTTTCACCAGCAGATCAGTGAGAAACTTCTCTTCCCCTTGGCCATTCTGAGACTCGAATACGGACCCAGGCACGGGACAAATATTTAGCTGAACAGCTAGTTGGACTCTGTCGGGTCGAGTGTCTGACAGTTTGGCAGATCATTCTCAACACGAAAATGAAAAATATTGGTGACGACTACCGAAGAGGAGAACGGAGAGTGATGTAGAGCGGTTAGAGAGGGAACTCAATCCGCACGGAGAAGAAGGGGGACAGAAGAGAAAGCACTGAGAAGGAAGAAGAGGAACGTCACACTGTAGAGAGCGAACGAATGAGGTAAGAGGAAATCGGCTGCCAAAGCCCTCAAACAGGAGAACATCTCTTCCTCTCCTTTGTCTGTCTAGAGAAGACTGTATCTGTGGGAACAGTCAAGTGTACAGACACCTCGTACGTCGTAACTGTGGACGGTGCTGTAAATATCTTTCTTTCGTTTCCGCTCCGGTCAGGACAACAATATCCAAGTGTACCCGCAACCAGCACGAGAAGACAGAAGGCGAGAAGATACTGCACTAGTCTTCTATCACCCCCAACTTGATCTTTTCTTCGTCTTCTCAAAAGGAAGTGAATTACACGGCATTTCTCCTCTTCTCACTTCTCGTTTTCGATCTTGTGCACTCAGCCTTCTTTTTCCTTCTTTCCGCGCATCACTGCTTTCGTTGTCTCCCTAGTACATCTACTCTTTCTTCTTTCCTCAGTACCACGCTCTGCGGTCACAGCTCAT
Organism: Cystoisospora suis; assembly: GCF_002600585.1. Taxonomy (NCBI): domain Eukaryota; phylum Apicomplexa; class Conoidasida; order Eucoccidiorida; family Sarcocystidae; genus Cystoisospora; species Cystoisospora suis. The sequence goes on from NW_027154205.1 coordinate 20,624, forward strand.
TTCTCTCCTGCTTCCGTCTCTTCTTCACAATGCAACACCCCTTTGTCTTCTACGAGACGAGTGCTTTCTTGTTCATCTGCGAGAGCTTTCTGTTCCTTCTCTCGTTGTTTTGCTTCTCCTTCCGCTAGACGCCTTCTCCTTCTCTTCCGCATACCTCCTTTCTACCTTTTCTTTGTTGCAGTTCAATATCTTCAGAGTCTTTCAGCTAACCTCCTAGTAACAGTCCGCAGGTGGTTATACACCTTCCCAGGCGGGGTACCAAGAATAAGAGAACAGATGGAGTGTCTCGCTAGCTTGATATTTTCAAAGCTGCCTAGGATATGGATCCGAGTATCGGCGAAGACAAGACGCGTCCTCGTTGAGTTCTCAATAGCATACTTTGTCTTGCCTTCTCTTCCATTCAGTCGAGCTAAACATCGGCTGAGATGATCCCCGGAGAGTCGCTTGACATCTTTGATTTCGAAGGATTCAATAAATAGATCATCCAGCCTCAGCAAAGCAATAGCATCACGCAGCTCAAAGCCGAGGAGGAAAGCCTTGACAAAGTCATTGCCTTTCTGAAGATATATACGACTCGTGTTGTTACTGACGGTCACATCACTCAGGTTTAGAACACCTTTCTCTTCATTGTTGTCATGGATACGGCATCTAAGTTCTATACAACGTCTCTTTGTATTCATCCGGACTTGTAGTTTCAGATGAGTAACGAGAGGTTCGACGATCTCTGTCCAGTGTTTTCGTAAAGGGGAGAGTCTATGCTGGGGGACTAAGAGCCTTCTTACTTCAAACCGAAGGGTAGAAGGTGGACGGTGGTTGGTAGAGGAACTCCTGCTGGCTTTGCGTATGGAGGAAGAATTCGGGAGACGTGAAGAAGACAGAAGAGAAGGAGAAGAGAAAGTAGAAGTTTCTTTATGATGGGGGCTCACTGAACTCTCCTCAGATGGTTGCTTATGACGATGAAGGTGTTTCTCATCTTTGGAGTCTTCTTGAAACGATTCCCGAGCTTTTGACTTGTCAGTTTCGTCTTCCCCTTCCATGTGATCATCGTCGCGACCTCCTCCCTTGCTCCCCCCCCCATGGTCTTCTCCTTCATCGTGTTCCGACAAGTCGGCTCCTGTGCTCGAAGGCAAGAGTGTTGTATCATCTTTGACAGGTGTAAGGACAAGATTCGAGGCAGTTTCAGCACACATGTCATCCGGGGAGGGAGAATAAGGACCTGGCGCCAGGGTAGGCGTCGTCTTCGCATTTGAATGAGGCTGGCCCTGTCGTTTCTTGCCCCGCCTGCTACGGACAGGCTGAAAAGAGTCTTCTTCTTTCATAGAACTCTCCATTTTCCCAAAGTCTCTTCTTCACTCGTGGTCAACACAAAGAAACTCCACCGACTGAAGGGAGCGGTCAGGACGGAGTCAAAAGGAGCCCTGTGAAACGCCGAAATTCCACGCCAGTTCGCGGCGAAAAACTGAAACGAAGACGGCGAGGAAGAAGCAAGATGTCATTAGAAGGCGGCGTGAGAAAAGTCTGTAGGATCGACGTAAGTGGGGAACAGACGAACGCCTCGAGGAGATAAGAACAGAAAGGACGAAAGAGTGCGACGTCGTGGGTGTCCAGTGATATGGGAAGTCGTCAGACACAGTCGCTGACGAAAGGCGAAGACCATAAAAAACCAAGTTACCTGAGAGGTTTCTTGCGGGGGTGCGAGAAATTCATTCCCTGCATGCCTTCCAACGTAATACTGCCTACCAGGATGATGAGTGGGGGGAAGGGACGGGTTGTTTTGTTGCAAAGGGCAAAGCAGGTGGACTTGGTTCCCTTGGTCGCAGTCGAAGGATCTTCTCTCTGTTTCAGAGCGCAACGGTCCTGTACTCTTGGACGATATCTAAATATACTTCACCAGTACGTCTTCGACGTCATCTCTTTAAAAAGTAATTCTCAATCCCCACAGCTAGCTAGCCGTTGGGGTGTGCATACACCATGACGAGTTACGAGGAGGTCGGCCCCATGTGTGTCGTCTGCCTGTTGATGAATCGGACAAATGACTCGACACTCGAGGTCTTGCCCATTGGCGTGACTTCGTTATCCAATACCGGGACTTATTCTGTTCTTCTCCAAGATTTAATACCTGGAGTAAAATTTCTCTTGGGTAGTGAAGATTGTGAACGGTCCTCAGTCTTTCCAGGTTAGCTGTCTCCTTTCCTGCATGCGTCCGTGTTTCTGTCCGATGAACGTTCAGCTCCACTTTTTTAGAGTAGCTTATGTTCTAGTAATGTACTTCTTTCTTCCTCTCTCAAGAGCCAAGAGACCTCCTCATTGACTTTGCTAAGGACCTTCCTTTAAGGACTCGATGCCAAGTGGACTTCTCCCGTTCTCGACTCGACTTGTCACATAAAGCCATTCAGGTAGTCGCTAGACTAGCACCCTTCTACTTCTCCCCGTCGTAGTCGTTTCTATTGCTTGTCGCCCGTCGTCTTTGTTGAGGGGCGAAGGTACAGCTGACTGTACGCGACCAATTCATCAACGTTTCAATTTCGCTCTCTCCCGTTCCGAGGCAATCTCCATGCCTACCTTACATCTCGTCCGTTGCGGAACAGAGTGCCGAGTTTCCGTCCTTCACTTGGATTCATGAACAACCTTGCCTGAAGCTCGTTTGCTTTCGTGCCTCCCTGCAGTCTCCCGTGCTCTCTTCTTATATGATCCACACTTGGTTCTTCAAGTTCTTTTCTCTCCCTCTCCCGGACCGACTTGCGCGCCCGTGTACGCGTTCTCTCGTACGTGCAACACTTCGTCGTTCTTTTTCCCTTCTGCTTGGCATCCATTGCTTCTCATCCAAAAGTAAAGCTAGTGCTTAAAACCTCAGTCTCCTTCGTTCTTCTGGCCGGTTATCCGCGTCTGGGGGGATCGACAAAGTCTCTTCTTTCCTTCTGTCCGTCTTCTTCTCTCCTCTTGCTTATCTTTTTCTTTCTTTTCACCAAATTTCCGACATCGGTGTGAACTAGAGCTAGAGAACTGTAGAAAGCTTTGAACAGAGGCATTCTGGAAGTCTGCGTACGGGACAGTCTTTCCTCTCATTCAACCGTCTGGCCCAGTAATTCTTCTACCGTTTCAAAGAAGTGAGGCCGGAAGAACCAAACCTTCTAGATCTTCTTCAACAGAAGGCGCGAATTCTAACTTGCTATCTTTCCAACATAAATAGCCATCTCCATCCTCCTTGTGGCTTCTTCCCCTTGGCTGTAGGTTATCCATCTGTCCGGTTTGTCTTCATTCTTTTACCTCGTTTTGTGAAGAAAGGCCTGTCTTAATTTTCACTCTGAAAGGCTGCTGCGCCCTCGGGCCATATATATGCCCAGTTGCCGCTATCACCTGCTTGGTAGTTTTATATCAGCTCTCATCTTCTTCTCGACATTTCTTCAAACCGTGTGTAAGAATCCTGGAGCGTACCCTTTCCTCTTGTATCTTGGTGTTCACTCATTTCTCGCTCGTGTCCTGCCTTCCTATAGGTCTCGGCCACCGACGTTAAACTGCCCCCTCGTCGTCGCCTTTTGTTCTCTACTCATCGCCTTCGCACACTCTTACAGATTCTTGTCTCTGCTTTGCCTAGCTTTGTTTTCTCAATTGTGTTTCCTCTGTTCGATTGTTTCTTTCCTCGTAGCGACTAGCAGACGGGAAGATGAGGCATCGCTCTCATGCTGGGCTCAAAAACCCTCTATATGTACAGCTCAAGAGCTGCAGGCAGTTGTCGCGCCCCATCCGCGTCATGTCATGGTGCTTCTCTCAGTCCCGATGGCCTTCCGCTCTCTCCTGTTTTGACTTTCACTTCCCCCCCTTTTCTGTCTTCTCTCTTCGCTCGAAGCTCTGCGCCCAGAGTACAAGAGATACCCAGGCTAGCAGTCGGATCTGAGGACAACGAGGCCTTCTTATTGATGTCTCTTTTTCCTTTGCGTCTCGGTAGTCCCGCTTCCCTGTCTTCTCCCCGTTACTGTCTTTCCTTCTTAAATCCTCTCTCTTCTCTCCTTTCCCCCTCATCACGACAAGTTTTCTCTTCATGTCCCTTCACTCCGGGCTTCCTTGCTCGCTTCTTTGGGTCTCGTGGAGTCTTGTCGTCTTCAGTGATCATTTCGCCTTCTTCTTTGTCTCCCTTTGCTTATCATCCACATCACGATGCACGTAGATCTGCGTCCTACTGTGCCGCCTCTCATTCTTCGTCCTCGTCTCAAACTTTGAAGGTTCTAGAGCGTCTTCATTGGCTCGAATCAACAGAACGCCCTGTCTCCTCACTTCCATGGAGACAATCGATTCAATACCTTTCAAGACACCATCATCGTCTTGAGCTAGCTGTCGACGGATCTGCTCTTATCGCTGGCCTTTCCCTTGTCAGTTCTCATAGGCCACTGAAGCATCATCATCTTTTTCTTGGAGTTGTTCTTCACCATTTTCTTGGCCTAAAAGACTTTTCAAAACAGATCCCTGATATTAAAGATGAAGGTACCCTAGACACGTTTATCTCTGAAATCGTCTCCTCACTCAAACAGAGAAAACTACGATCACAAGAGCATCAAGAGACAGGCACGGCTTCCCCCCGTGAAGACTTCTCTCTGATAGAAGGATCGTCGAGACTTCATACTGAAGAATTTGATAGATCCCATTTGACCAAGCCCTGTAGAGAAAAGTTGCCGCTCAACTCCTTGCACGATGTTTCTCAGAAAGATGAGAGAAAGAACAAGGAGGAGAATTTCTTTTCAGGCGGGGAAGGACAAGCAAACGGAAAGAAACTTCGAGAGTACACAGCAGGGACTTCTGTTGAAACAGCACTGCAAGAATCAGATTCGCTTCTTCTTTCAGAAGAGATTTGGATGAGGGAAGGAGAAGTAAGTGAAAGACGGATGGACAATCACGCCGAGCACACGAATGATAGAACGGGTATGAGGAGGACCAGGAAGGACCCCGTTTCTCCTCGTAGTCCTTCTACAGAAGACGCTAGATCGTCATCGCCTTTCACCGTTTTCTCTGAGTATAGCGGTTCAGGCGGGTTACATGGTGCGGGTTTGGCTGAGTTGTCGTCATTATCACAGTACCTCGATGGCTTTCCATGCCTTCGATATGCCAAGGAAGTTTTAACAGAATCCGAGCAAGTGAACTTTCTATGGTCTTGGAGCCAATGTGCTTCTTTGCGACCCTCCTTGCGGAGCCTTTCTCCTTTTCTTTACAACACTTTTCTCCTTCCGTCTCTTTCTGAAGAGAACGAAATCCGTCGAAGGTCTTCATCTGTCTCGTCTCCTAGCGTTTTCTTCTCATCTCCTCTCCCCCTCGCCAGCGCGACGGTAGGGAGGACCTCTGTTTTTCCTGCCGGAGACCCTGCGACCATAGACACCTTAGCTTTATGGAAGGAAGATCTTGTCTTAGGGCGACATAATCAGTCAACAGCGTATAGTGGTGCGGTCGATGATAAGAAGAAACCGCGTGTGATGGTGCATGAGAAGGAGATATCTGAGCAAAGAGCTGATGAGAAAAAGCGACAAGATCTACAATTGCTTACTCTTCTTAGTGATGCCTTTCCTGTTGTACGGAATCTTGTTCAACTGCGAGAAGCAACAAAGAGAAGAGGGGAGAAGTCGAGTTTGCTCTGTTTTGAAGAAGCTGTATGGGCACTCCTTGATCGATGCTGTGCATACATGCGGTCTAATGAAAAGCACCGGGTCTTGGATAGTTCTAACTCCTCAACTCATCATCACGGTAGCCGGGATGGTAGTGCTCGTCTTTCGGTGGCCAGTCGATCTTTGTTTATTCTCTCAGCTACGCGTATTCTTCATCACCTCGTTCTTTCCTTAGGAAAACACAAAGAAGACAGTGAATGTCTTCATTGCACCAGAAGTTCAAGTTTCAGTCCGATAGGTAATCAAAATCATCACGCTCTTATCTCCGCGTCGAAGGAGATAGGCGAGAAAGAGGATAGTGAGAGAAAGAAAAACGACGAGGCGAAGACAAATCAACGAATCGTGGGCGTTAAAGACAATAGCAGCAGCGACAAAGAGAAGCTAAAGGAGATTGGAAAGGGTTGCAAGATGAATAAGCACGACGCAGAAATAGTGGTATGTTCAGAAATGAAGAGAATGACAGTGTACTTACAGAGGATGATTCTCCAGCTGACAGCTTCGTCTTCCCGTGATTTTCTCAGTACATCTCAAATACTTGTGCAACTCCCTGCGGCGACTTACCTCCTCGGAGATGCGCAGAAGCGCCTTGCTAGATTGACTGCCTCTCTCACTACAAGACGAGACAGGGAAGAGGTGAAAGAAGAATGCAAGAATAGTGACGTCCAGTTTCGTGGGGACTTCCGTTCACGCGGTAGCTGTGTAGGACAAAGGAAGGGGGAGGACAATGAAGCAACCACGATTACACCCAGTGTACATCCCGCGCATGACCATGATACTGGAGTTAGTACTGGGGGAACGTGGGCGCCCATACAAAGTGAGAGGGGAGCACGAGGTGACATCAGCCTAAAACCTGATACTCGAATCGATCTCCAGCTATCAAAGCCTCTTCATCATCAGTCTGAAGATCTTTACGACGGACATGAGAGCCATACGACACTAGGACATGAGAGCCATACGACACTAGGACAAGAGAACGTTCGTCAGGTGTCGGTGATCTCCTCTTCGCCTCTTCGTCATGCGCTGTCTTTTCCTCGGCAAAAGCCTGTCGAAGAGGGGGAAGGACTGGATGTTACTTTACGTAAACGCGTTTCCGAACTGTACACAAGCAAACATGAATCAGGAAGATACGCATTTTCTTTGTCACCCGTCTTAACTGCTGAAGAAATCGTCGATTGCTTGAATGCTGTAAGACGAAACTTATTGGGAGAGCCTAGACACTCCTTCTTGCATACCTGTTAGAGTTCCTTTTTCGTCTCAGCCAGAGTAACCGTACAGTCGGGGCCGTGCGAAAGTAGATAGAGTTTTGGACGGGCGTGGGCACTCGCCTCCTCCAATGTCACATTTCCTCTTGTCAGTCATGATGCATCTGCCGTATCGTTTCGCTCAGTAGGGGCACCATACTCGTAGAGGAGAACTGGAAGAGGTCTCTTAAGACACCGCCTATTATCCGTCCGTCTAAATACAAGTGGAGCCAACACAGACAAGAAAGAACAGATTCCATTGGTCGCGCCTGCTATAGTCGAAACTAGAAATATCATTGATTGATGCCCATTGTGGAAGACTTCCCATTCATGTTGCTGCTGGCTAGCTCTGAGATATTCTTTTCGGGACAAGACAGATGCTGGGGCCGGATGCTGTCGTCACATCGCGAAGCTTGTTCATACTCGAAGTCGTTCTCCCCCAACAAGTCATTAGTCGTTCGTTTCCCAAGAGCTTTGTATTTACGACGGAATCCTTTCCACAGACGGCAGCTCTACCCTCTCTCTCTAGTTGGGCGGAGTTGCCCGAGGTAAGGGATGATGTCGAAGGGAGAAACAGAGTTACCGTCTCTCTCTTGTCTCGAGCGGGCGGTCCTGGCCACTGTGCTCCTACCATGATGCAGCAGGTCGGGGTGTTTCATAATCTGCGAGGACATCTCTTTTCGAGGTTCTATATGCTGAACGCTGCTGTTTGTACAATGCCTGCAGGTTGCAAACACCGGCTGGGTTCGATTCTCCTCTCTGCATCTTCTTCTGAGGAGTATCTGCAATCGCACCGGTGAGTGAGAGCATTCTTGGTTGTTTCACTAGTAATACAAGCTCACTAATGTAGTTTCCCCGTCGAGAATGCGCACATCTCAGCTACAGGAGCAGGGTTCGACTGAAGTTGAATTCTTCAAAGTAGATGGATATCACATCTCTTCTCAATTACGGCTATCTGATCTGCTCTCCGGCGTGGCTTCGAGTGAAGCACAATAACGAATGTCTATGCAGAGCAGGAATCAAGCGTCATGCATGTTAGCGTTCCTTGGTTCCCAACGATATTTCCACTTTTGTATGAGACTCCACAGAGGGAGAGGGAAGAGCGAAAGAAGATGAAGTTCAGGGATCGTTGGGAACTTTTCAGATGCATCGTAACAGGAAGAAAAGCTCACTCCTCGAGTTATAGCCCTTTTTTCTAGCTTTACTATGTGCGCATACTGACCTCAGATCTCCGTGTGCTTGCGGTTATTCCATGTATCGCTATTCTCAGACGACTTTTTACCCGAGCAAAAGGAAGATCTCACCTATTGTCTCCAAGCAGTACAAAATTCCTTGCGACTACATATGACCAGTGAGAAGGCTACGAACCACAGCTCTAGAAAGAGGTCTTCTGGCAATAAGTGGAGAACTTACCAGACGGCATCAGCAGCAGAGAAACAAACTCAGGACTGTGGTAAGAGGAAGAGTCATTCCGAAGAAAATTTTCTTGAGATCGAATGTGCTGACTGCACCTTAATTTCCTTTTTCCCCGATTTACGTGGAACGAAAGGTGATGAGCACTTAGGATCAACGTCCCCTACAGCTACAACACGTTCTGGCATTGCGCCTGGCTCCGATGCTTCTCAACTACTAACCTACTTAGAATCGGTACAAAAAGAAAGAATACTGGAACGAAAGCATCGTTCCCTTATATCGTGGAGCCGACGGAAATGGTGACTACCGGGTCGTCCCGGCTCGAACTTTCTTCGTAACTGGCCTGGGTTCTTGCGAAGGTGGAGCAAACCAGTCAAGAAAACTCGGATCTCGTGTCGCACCTCCGGGAACGTGAAGCTTTATCTGATGTGCGATTGGAAGGCTCAAGAGGCCGGAGACCAGAGCAGTTTCGTCATCCGCCGCTCCTACTGCCCGAGCAGCGGGGAGAAGACTACTACAGAACTGGCGATCGAACCAGAAGTCAAATTCATGTATCGACTCCTTCGTCGCCGAGTCAGCGAAGGAAGATACTTTCTTGCTTATCCCCTGTAGTTCCTAAACTTTTACTCTCGGGAGGTATAAGGTGGAAGAATGCAAGATGCTACCTGCTAGCTGCCAGGTCATCCGTGCGCCGAGTCCCACCTTTGTTCTTCATCACTCGGCCCGCGAGACAGAAGGTGAAACGCTGAGACAGGATACTCCAAGACAGAAAAGTGAAGGCCTTATGTGGCTTCTCCTGTAGCCGCTAATAAGCTTCGACTACGAACTAGGCAGTTGACTGCGAAGCGAAACAGCTGCGAGCTATCTCAGTGCAACGGGTAACACCCACTGAGCTCTCGCGAGACCCCGCACTAGCCTTCACAACGAGCTAGGTTGCATCCGATAATGGCGAACCATGCCCAGGGGTGGTGTGGCGCTGCTTCCGAAAGTAGAGTTGGCGACATGGAAAGGGATGACGCATAGTGGCCGTCCATGAAAAGACTGGGACGAGGGGAAGCCAGGCCTACGGTTCAGGGCAGCGCTTCATGGCCGTGCTTGTCTCCCTCTCGTTCAGCTTGTGGAAGGGGTAGGGGCTCAGCTAACATCGCTTGCGAACGGAAAACTGTACAGTGCTGGTTGAACAAGGTACCGTTTCCAGACAGAACAGACTGCCGAGAAACACCGGAAAAGGTGAGACGATCAGTTACGGAAACTACACCACTTACTCTTGCAGCTCTACCGCAGGGATCCAGCAGTCTAAGATCCGCACCTACATGCATCCGTGCGCAAGCACGAGCTGGAGCCTCTTCCACCAAGAGTATTTGAATACTTGTAGTACTGAATCAACGTGACTGTCCCAGATACTTTTCCTGGCGCACTGGTGCCGCCCTCTGTCCAGCTGAGTGCTATACTGACTATGAGTTCCACCTGGCGCAAAAGACACCACGGCTTGTACCTTGCTACAGTGTCGCGTTACCTCCTCTTTTTCTTTACGGTCCTCGTATAATAGCTACCTGCCATACGAGCCGACCACGACCGTTTCCGGAAAGCGGGCACCACCAGGGGACCATAGAGTAGAAGTGCGACGCCTCGCGGCGTTGCAGTTGAAGTGGGGGCGTGGACTTCGACGGAGCAACGACGCGCTGCGGCAGCACGGCGAAACAACAGCATTGAGCTCGTGGAGAAGCACATGAGCACGTTCTCTGACAAAAAAAAGTCCTGGGTGACCAGCGGGAGAATCCACGGTGAAAACGCCCGAGTGATAACTGTGTTGGAGAAGAATTTTACACCGTCTCTTCGGGCCCCCAGTAAAACAGAACCCCGGGCCGGCGCCTGGGTAGTTCCGGCGGTGCTTGCGTTATGACACACACGACAGTCAGTCATCACGCATCAGTACTTGACCTGACGACCCTCCTGATCGTGCCCAGAACCTGTAACCTTCCACGCGGCAGATTTTTTGGGGCCAATCAACCTGCCTGAGAGGTTACTCAGCCGTTACTGCCGAGACACGATGATACACGAAATGAAGAAATCTCGGGACCGGCTGAAAAGTATAAGTCGCATGGCGTTCAACAAGAAAACTGCAGACAGGTATGCGTTCTTGCGCCTTCGACTACACCCCAGACTGGAGGTGTAACAAAAAAAAGACAAAAAGAAGAATAGTTGACACATTTGAAACGACGCAGGACAATAAAGAACACTGTCCCCCCTGCACCCTGGCGTCAACAATGCCGAAGAAGCCAAGCTTCACAAAGGCCAATCTGACCAGAAATTACAGAGATTTACGGACCGCCGCAAAACAGCCGACAGCAGCGGTGTGGGTTGCGACATCAGAAAAACGACAAGTCAGTTTCCGATCTCCATGCTCGCCATCACGAGAAGCTGCAGTGGATAAGCGCAGACCGTCCCCTGTAGGAGCTTCAGTCAGTTCAGCAAACTTCACCGAGAACCGCGGTCCGTGCACTTCTAGCAATCAGCGTGTGGAGGCTCGGCATGTTGGCGTCATTGCGTAACAACCGTCGACATGAATGTGAGAACATGCCCATACATTGAATAACACTTCTCCCCCTCACGAGTAAAAACAGCCAAAAAAACAACACGGACAACCTAAGCATCATCAGTGCCTATCAAAGGATCTGCCTTTGTTAGTCTAACCTCATCTGGCCACACCAGAGC
>NW_027154206.1:0-163 GCF_002600585.1 Cystoisospora suis
GCGACTGTCGGGAGCGAGAGCGGGGCTCCGACCGTCACCGTTGACTAATTTTATGCTTAACTAGTGTTTGTTTTAATAAATAAAGACTTTTTATCCGGTTAGTTCCGGAAGAAGTTACCCGCCGTTGCAATTCAGAGCCCCGGCGAACCCTAGCGCAGTGCTG
>NW_027154206.1:171-39822 GCF_002600585.1 Cystoisospora suis
GCAGCGGACAAACAGCCGAACGAACTCAACCCCGGGGACCTTGCCCTGGTTCGATTGACGGGGACGGACAGGATGAAAGCGTCAAGCAAGTTGGGCGCTAGATACAGCTTGCCCCATCGTGTCGGGCGCTTCTCATGCTGGCGGCGCGTTCTATGGTGTGATAGACCTGCGGACAGGGGTCATCCGGAGGCTCAACCATCGCGTACTACGCAGGTTCTCCCCGTCGGTCCTCACGCCTGACACCGCCCCAGAGCCGCCCTACAGCGATCTGTACCCACCGCGGCTCCCCGGGGGCGACTCCAGCAAGCATAGACGCCGGCGCGACTCTCAGGCTTCCGGCCGGGAAGACGGCGGCACAGACCGACCGGAAACCAACTGCTCGGAGACGAAGACGGTATTCCTGAGCATTCAGAGGGTCGCACTCGCGCGTCGGATCAAGCCAGTAGAACCTGTAGTATCAACAAAACTACGTAGCCTTGTTTGCCGCTTTCTTCCCAGCACGTCCTAACTACGAAAGAGGCAGCCCTCTCCTCGGGGGCGCCCCCTTCCAAACCGGAGGCAAGCGAGAAACTGCGGGACAGCCCGGAGCTGAGAAACGACAATCCCCGTTCTTCGGACGTCCAGAAAGAGAGGGCGATTGAAGTGAGACTGCTAGCTGGCACTTCTATTTGCAGTCGATAGCAACCACTCGGAGCACCACAAAAGTGCATAGTGGATTCTCTCGGAAGCGTAAATGCGGTTCCGTCCTCCAGGAGACGAGACACGTTGGCGATCCGCAAAAAACGCCGCTCTTGTGGCCGAAACACTACGGTACTGCCTGCTGCTCGGAGCCGCCCACCAGCACACGGGGCAAGCAAGCTCCCGAGAGCAGCTGCGACGACTGAAGAGTCGTCACCGAGTCGGGGATACCGCTTGCGTCTGCTCACGTGAACCGGAACAAGCGCTTCCACGGTTGTGGATGTTTCGCATCAACAGGGGATCCGTACAAGCAGCACGGCGCTCCTTTCATACAAGCTGGTTCTCTCCCGTTCTGTCACAGAAACACGCGCTGTCTGCCTTCCAGGCTGGGCTCGCGCTCGAGGTGGGCGGCCATTCCACTTCGACTGTTCGCTTCCTTGCTGACGATGCTGGGTAGTCAATGGTGTGTTAGCTGATCTGTCGGGCCGCGGCAGACTGGCTTTGCTGTCCTTGCGCACCCACGGAGAGCTCATCCCGCTTAACTAGGGGGTGGTCAGGAGAAATATATACGCTGGCACCTCCAGTCTGTACTCTTCTCGAAGACCTGACTGGCATGTTCCTAAGGAGATCGATTCCAAACTTAGTGTTCACACCGACATCTTCGTTATCGGAAAGACGATTCTTGACTGATAAAACGTAGTTGAAAACAAACCATACGATCCTTAGCAGTCCAAGGAAAGCTGCGTCACACCTTTCGTCACAAGAGTATAATTAGCTCACATACTCAGAAAGCAAATTCATCTCACTGCCCTGGGAGCACGTTTCCTGGAGCAAGACTTGCAAGTCGATTGCACTACCAGCGCTGTCTACAGGACGGTATCGCTCTTTCTGATGGAAGCACCTGTCCGTCGCAGAAAGAGACACAAGCTAGGGAGTGGAGGAGATTCTGTAAGAAAGGCGTCAATATGTCCAGACAAACTCTCACGCAGGAAACGCCTATGAGGCGGAGACGTCGCGAAGGAGAAGGACATGCAAGCGTATATGTACATTTCATACAAGGAGAATCGTATCGGCTCCGAGCTTCCTGCGAAGATGTAGAGAAGATCACAAAAGCCAAGCCGCCTTGCACGCATCCAAAATGTTCAGACCTAGTCAGATGAAAGAAATGGGAGAACAGAAAACACGAAGAGAAAGAACCGTGTTCGTGTGATCAACCCTCTGGGCACATGTTGCATTTCCAGAACCTCAGCGACCAGCCGTAAAAGCAGGAGTAGTACTACTACTTTTCGAAAGCAAGCAGTCATGAATATTTCTGATAGCAGAGAGAAAAGAATGATGGGATGGAGGCAGAGGAGAGAGAAGACGTCCCGCGGAAGAAATATGCAACCCGGTAGGGTGAGATAGACTTTTTCTTTTGTTAGTTCCCGCCTTCGACAGGAGGGTAACGCAAAGAAATAAAATCCTAAAGATTAACTTCTCTTTTCTGTAAACAAAAACGAAAGACAATGCAGAATGACTCTTCGAATGTGTGGAAACTAAGCACACTCCCCTTTGCCTTTTTGTTCTACCTTCAGAAGTGTTTCTTTCTTATCATGAAAGCGGGTGGTGGCCAAGTATGAAGCAAAACGCAGAAACAAAAGAGCAAGAAACGTTCACAACAAAATGAAGTGCCGCCTGTTTCTTGCTCTTTTGTTCAGATCATTTTATTCATGATGACCTAACTTGCACTAATGTGATCCTACCCGCACTACTCATCGGCGTACATGTGCACATTAAAGTCGCCGCAGACAAAGATATCCATATACTCATGTACATACAAACATCTCCCTCTCGCCCTTATATCATATACATGTAAGCACTGCAGACGTCCCTAGCCTGTCTGTTTGGACCGTCATGGAAATGACGGTGTGTGTATAGATGACTGAGCAGGCTACGCAAGAGCCCACTGAAACCGGAAAAGAAACGTCCTGCAACAGTTTGATTGGATCGGCATCTCCTCATCATCAAGCCCTACCACAGGAACGGTGCTCGCCCCTTCTAATGCTTTAGAAGAGAATGAAGAACTCGTATGACCAGAAGGTTTGGGAGGAAGGGCAGCCTACCAAACGAAGAACACATGCAACCTCATTCCCTTTCACAGGCGTCTTGACAATAAAGAATTCCCTCACATGAACAGGCGCAGCCTTTAGCTGGTTTGCTTATGTGAACAACTATAGACTTCCTTGTGGACGAAAGCGAAAGACGGTCTATATAAAAAGTGGCAGAGGGTCTAGACAGGTTTCCTTGATCTACATAGAAACATGTCTCTTTATATGCGTGCGAACAAGAATCAAGTGAGCAATCCCGTCTTCGTCTTATAGCGAAGAGAAAGAAACGGAAACGAAAACGAGCCAACGTATATAACCATTTCAAGCTCGAGGTATCCGTAGGTGGTATCTGTCACGCCAGATGATGCACTTGTTCATTTTAACTTGTTTCTTTGTCATTCGCTGCCAACACATCAACAAGGCGGATGCTCATGTCTAACGCTTCTTCCTCTATAACTCCATCTTTCGCTGTCTCCTCGCTTCACTATAAAGCGAGAAGGCTTTCTGTTGATCGAATCATAATCACACACAGCGTGGAGCCTGGAGATGTGGCTATCAAAATTTCTACGGGAATGCTCAGCGGTGTATGACGGATAAGGAACCTCGTGAGGACGAAAGAGTCTTCCCCCTCTTGGGGAAGCCTGCCTGCTCGATCTACGCCTATCTACCTGTCTACACCCTGTTCCTCTTGGCTGTCCCAGGGACATCCATGAAGATAAAACAGAGGACTCCGGAAAACTACCACCAAAGAAGAGAAGCGCAAATTCTGTATGGGTACGGTTTGTGTCAGTCGTCCTCTTGTGTGCAGACCAGGAGTGACAACGATACCTCCGTCCTGTGAGTGAGAGAAGGCCCTGGTGAAACAAAAGTAGAGAAGGCGGAGAGCGAGGAAGAGCACATTGTGTCCGAGATATTCCCTGGTACGGTTCTAACCCCCTGCAGCTGCTCCGGCTGTGGCCTGGGCTGGTCGTCGTGGCCATCGCCGTGACATGTGGGAAAGGCCGATGGCGGTGTCGAAGGAGTTGAGGATTTCGGCGGAGTAGGGAAGTCTGATGGTTCCATCACAATGCGATCTCTCTTTCTTTTCTTTTTATCAATCTTCAAGATGTCATCGTCCTCTGAGTCTTCATTAGCAAACAAGGAGTTCTGATTCATGCTTCCCGTTGATGGAGTAAGATTAAGACTCTGAGCCTCGATGTTGCTAGTGTTAGGCCCTCCTAGAGTCGGACCGTCCTTGACACCACTTGCATTGGACGTCGAGGAAGGATTCTCCTGCACTCCTGTCAAATTCCTGCTAAACTGGAGAATTCCGACAAACAAGGTCCGCCTCACATTACCGTGACTACATGTACGTATATTCATAGCTATATATATATATATACAGAGAGAGATAGACATATGAAAAGATGTCTACTATACAGAGGTGGTTGTTCCAGGGGTCTTGAGTTGACTCTTACATACATCGCCCCGGTGAAATACGTACAAGGGACAGATACTACTGAGACCGACCCATGCGTACTCGAACACTTACGCAATGCTACAGAAGATGAAGCCTCAAGTCGGGAACTGACTCGGTCTATACAGCATTCAAGGGCGTAGATGTATATATATATATATATATGTTTGTACACGGCCTGCTGATACGACTCTGCACATGGGGATCTACTGATGCTGCACCCGAACACAGACACGCCTACCATACTCTCGCATATATGAGAGACATCCACACACTGCGTGCGCATTGCTCATCATACATTTCTTGTAAGGATACTTTAACCTAACGTACAATCTCTGCACACGTGTACAGACACCGTGCGGCAATTGTGAGTATCTTAGCAGAGAACCGAAGAATAATACAGGACGGGTTCTCATGCAGGTCGTGTAACTTAGAAGATGCCAGCGCCCTGCCGCTTGTGGAGAATCCGTTTTCATATCTCACTTGACCTGTCGTCTTTCCTGGAAAGTCAGTGAACAAGAAGGACAGCCTTAAGGCATAGCAAATCGATAAAGATATATCATGTACGACGCCTCTCGATCAAATTCTACAGACAAGCTCATCACAGATATATGGACGTACGTGCATACCACCCCATTGCCATGGTAGTCACCAAGGACTTGGAAAGAGAGGAAATATTCTCGGTAGTAGTAAAGCTGTTGATGAAGTATCTCTCCACTTAGAGGAAAACAAACAGCATCATCCTGGATATCTGGTTCTCTTGTCTGAAACTCCACAGCCCTAGCTAATCCTTCTTCTTCGTCCTTTCCTTTTTTCTACTCCTCTCCCACCTATGACTCACCAGTCCAAGAATAGATGTCATCGGTTTATCAGGTATGAGTTGTTCTCCTCTCTTGGTCCAAGCTTGAATGAATCTAGCATCGGAGATCCCATAGAACACAAAGTCATCTGCTACTTCTCTCCACGCTAGATCACCTTCATCGTCCTCTTCCCTGTCCTCTTCTTCACTTGATGCCGGAGTTACTGCTCCTCTATCGTCCTTTCCTTCTGTTTCTTCTTCTTCTTCTCCCTCTTTGTCGTCTTCTTGTTCTTCATCATCTCCTGATCTCCTGTTAGACGTGTGGCCTGAAGAACTCTTCTCATTTTTCCTGTTCTTCTGAAGATTCCTCGAAGCACTTCCTCTCCTTCTTCCTCTCCTACCATTATCTCCCCGTCCTACTCTGGTCGTACTTTTCCTTCGTTGTCCTCCTCCAACTCCTTTCTTGCGAAGTTCTCTTTCTTTTCTGCGCTCCAAAAAGTTAGTAAGGAACGTATCTAAACGCCTATGACATGCACATGCATCCGGCTTGTGAGAATCTGTATGTTCTTCAGATGTATCATAATGACATGCCAACCCTAGTCCAGATCTATCAGTAAGGAAAGACCTTGCTGCATCAGGGAAAAAAGGAATCACCACGCCTTTGGTACTCACAAGTTTCTTTCCTCTCCCTGGACGATCACCTGCTTGAAACCAACAGAAAGCTGTGGCAATCACTCGCATTATCAACACTCGAATCTGAACGGTAAGAGCAAAGACAAGGGAAATGAAACAAGCGTCACCCGGCCTACAGCCTATCCACCTCCAGTAGATATATCAGGAAAAATAGTACGGAAGGAGACGACGGGCATGCGGCATCCACTATCCTTTTCAGGGGGACAGTTTTGTCGGAGCGCTACTACGTAGAGATATGCAGACTCATTCTCGTGTGGAGGCTCCGGTACAGGGAGTCTAAACATCTGCACAAGTGTAGGCCTGTAAGCAGAAAAAACTGTGACGAAGCAATAAGAAATAGACGTTATACTGATATAGTGGGCTACCCGGATACACAGAGACTAATAGAGCTATATACGCAGATAGACAGATACCTATAAACCGACAGGTCGATAAGCATAAATATATACAGTGACAAGACAAACAGAGAGTAATGAGAAACAGAGTGAAAGTGGAGTCGGGTGGCTTCGTAGGTTAGGGTGCCACTGTATATACGTATGTCCATAGGTAGACACACACATACACATGTACATAGATATACCTAAAAAAAAGAGACTGATGTCACCCAGCTGCATAGTCATAGCGGTGTGCATAACTATGTGAAGAATCTGTTTGTCTACGTATGGGCATATATAGACGCCTAAGGCGGATACCCTAAAGAGGTGAATGCTGTTATCATCGTCTATCGGTCCAAGAAGAAGACTGTGCAAGTTGTAACAGGAAGCCAACGTAGAAGCTATGTGAAGTACCGTGGTATTGTAGGTTACCAGTTGGTGACGCGCATCAGGAGGTAGTGAGGCATGACAGAAAACGAAGGAGATTTCTCTATCGTCGAATTGCTCGAACGAGACGAGTGCACCTGCAACAGGCTTCCAGGTCCAATCGGGAATACCACTCTGTGGACAGGCGAAGACAAGGTGTTCCAAATTTGGAGGCAAAGATTCACTTTCTCTTCTATTTCTTTCCTCTTCTCCGTCTCTTCTTCCACTTGTGCTAGTACTTCTATGACAAGTACTATTATCCACTTCGTCCCCGCGGTTCCTTCTTCTTTCTCCATTCTCTTCTTTTCCGATTTCATCATCTGCTTCATCTTTTCTTCTCGAGCCAACAGTCCATGTCGACGAACTCTTGAGAGTATCTCGACCTTCATCTCGACTCCTATTATTATAACTATGAGGATGATCATCATAGTGACCGCTAAGGCTTGTTGTGAAAGCGATAGAAGAGGAAGAAGAAGAAGGATATGGTGTGCTGTCATGGGTATATGAAGAAGACACTTCGTCTGTCCTTTTCTTGTCGCCGTGACGAGGACGATGAGTCTTCAATGAAGAAGACGTTCTTCTACAGCGACCAAAAAGAGAATTATCTAACTCAGGAAAGATAAATCGAGGAATGAAACGAGCAGGCTGAGGGAGAACTTGAGTTGCCACCCCGGTTGTCCTTCCATACTCAGAAAGAAGAAAAAGAAAGCCTGACCTTGCTGGATGTGTGATCAAATTGATTGTCTGGATGAAAAGAAACGAGAAAAACACAGACAGACATCGAAGCATATCGATCTGCCAATAACAGCATTGTAAGGAAAAGAAGTAACCACAGAAAGGCAAAACGAGCGGAACAGGGATGCCACCGCACCCACTTATTAACAAACTCCTTAGCTTTTTCATCTTCACTCAAGTGTTTTTGTTTCGAGCGTAACGCTGGTGTTCTAAGACTGAAAGAGCTTCAACGTACCTCGACGCTCATGTGTCATCAGTATTGAACGAACACGCTGTTTTTCCCAACTAAGACAGAGTGAGAGATACACGTGTATACGGACAGAGACAGCAGCAAGGAAGAAGACTGTAGATGGTGGGGATGATGTAATGTACTTTCTTGATAATGAGTGGAAGGAAAGTGAAACGGCTATGATAGGTCAGGGCTCTCCACGAGACTAAAAAGTCAGACCGGGTGAGGAAATTCTCGAGAACGAAGAAGCTGAAAGCAGACATCGCGAGGAAGTTGGTAGAAAAGCAAAACAAAAGAGGAATAAAAAAGGAGAAAAAGAAAACGCTTCCCCTCCTTCCGCCATAGTCCCTGTCTTCACCCATGACCCACGATGGTCTGACGTACTCTTTCAATTTCTTTTCTTCCTTTTTCATGCTGAGCACTCATCTCAAGCAATGTTTTCTTATGCTTCTCCTCTCCCGGCCCTCCTATCTTTCCCTGTTCTTTACTTTTCATATCACCATACTCCGCTTCTCCTTCTGCATCTCTTGATGAGATTTTATCTTTGCGATAGTTGATTCCCACACGGCCTTCTTCGTTCTCCTTTGTTGTTCCTCTTCCATGGCTTTTAGTTTGACTAGTGCTGTTTGTAACATGAGAATCCGTTGACCCCTGAAGATTAGCGTCACTATGGTACCCCGCTCCATGCTTCAGACGTCGTCGGGTAGGAGATACAGAGGAAGAACTACTGCTACCTCCTGATGACTTCTGAAAGTCTTTTTCCCCCGCTTGCCTCAGACCTAAAAATGTTTCACGACTCCCGTCTACCTCTCTGGAATCCTTCTTACGAAGAGAAACGGAATCGTGGACCTCGGGAGTCTCTCTTCCATCAGCACGTTTATGGTTGATGTTCTTCTTCGTCTTCTCTTGCCTCTCGCTTTCTACTTTATCATTCGTGTTTGGTTTGTTCTGCTTCATGACCTCCTTCTCAGCTCTGTAGAGTCTATGAAGCAGACCGCGCTTGAGAGATTCACCTGCCCCATCAATAGGCAAAGCTAACAGAACAGAATGGAGCCTTAACTTTGAAAAGTAGACATCACTCTTGACTAAAATCTCACGTAAACCGCTCCATGAAGGATCTGGGTTGGCTGAGGGAATGCAACCTCTCTTAGCGAAGAATTCAGAGACACTCCGGAGATCAACTTGTATCGTCATCCTTCAGCTAGAGAGAGGAAAACGAACTCTAAGGATATCTGCTTCAACAGATCTCCTCATGAACTCGAAACAAAGCACAAATAAAGACGACTAGATGAGAAAGAAGCAGAAAACTGCGAATGTGGGAAGTCGGAATCGCAGGAGGAAGGAAGAAGACGAGAGAAGCGATTGAGGGAGACTCACCTACAGCGCAAGAACTAGTAAACTAGAGAAGAAGAAGAGCGAAAGAGCATGAAAATAGAGCGGAAAAGGAAGCATGATGTTCCAGCGATAAGACTAGAAGGGAGAGCCCGACGAGAGAGCAGAAGTGGAGAGAAAGGCGAGATCCATACACAACTATTGCCCATAGGATCACTAATACTGCTACCGCTGAGTTAGGAGAAAAGATAAGAAGTATCCAGGGTCTTCTCTTGGGAAAATTCACATTCACCATAGAAAAGATACGAGCTGATTAGCGTGGAACTGTTTGCTTGGTTTCCTTTCATCGGTTGAAAAGGTAGGAAAAAGGGTTAGGCTAAAAAAGGTAAACGGAGACGGAAATGTAAGAAAATCCTTTTGGTCCTGGAAGCAGTCGCTGAAAGGAAGACAGCTGCAGTGGATACCTCCTCTCACGGTGTAAGTACACTTGAAATGACTTCCCCTGCTCGCGCGGCAACGTCGTATGTTGAGTGGTTTCGAGATGCCAGTCCTCATTTCCGTGCTTAGTGACTGGAAGAGCTTATTACGATTTTTTTTTTCCATGAAGCTATGGGAAGACAGTCGAGGGAGTTCATGGCTGGAGTAGCTTCACCGATACCTTTCCTTGGGAACATCGCTCTTCGTCAGGGAAGCAAACAGCAAGAAAGAGGAAACCTTCAAAGAGCCTTAACTCGGCCAAGGAAATCCCCGGAAACTCCTGAGTACCTCCTCCGCCTTCTTGATGGAAAAGGGAACGGAGATTGCCTGGTACGCCAAGGACACCCGCAAAAAATTCAAATGTCTCCGTGGAGGTGTACAGGGCAGCTGAGTGTAATATACGAGAACGAGAAGAAAGAAGAGAGAACCTCAATGCGCGTAATGTGTACAAAAAGACGGAGGAGGTGAGTAAAGACCGTAGCTTTCTGAAGAAGAAAGCGAAGGACTTGCGCTTCTTTCAGTCATTCGTAAATAGCCACTGGACGCACACTAGACACGACGCAAGTCATTCTCCGGAAAAAATTCGCGGGATGGCTGGTTACGCATACTCAGAAAAGAACGCAGCCTGAGTGTTGAAGGTACACGCTAACATGGCAGCCGCAAAGGAAAGAAGATCGAGAGTAGCCTCGACTTCGAGATGACAGCGTTTGACGAAGAGAAAAGTCGCTGTCGGTCTCGAAGATCAACACACTCAGTGTGAGGAGAAGCTGCGATCAAATTCCGGAACCACGGCTCCTTATATGAGAAGGTAAAATGTCTCGCTCCCTTTTTCTTCTGCCACGCCCGAAGGCTGAAGAGTGTTACAAGAAAAAGGACCTTTCTTAGTCGAAGGCGTTTCAGGTGAGCTGCAGTCTACGCATGCGCACCATCTCAGGACCGGGGCACACACGGCTATACGAGACAAGAGAAAAGGATGTCGATTGTCTAAGAGAAGGAAAGCGAGGGAAGTGCTGAGGGGAAAGCAAAGCAAGAAGAGGATTTCGGTTAGTTGTTGCCTCCTTTCCCGGTGTGGCGAGGTGATTTATGTCTACTGCTGGACAAAGGTAAAGAAGACATAGAAGACAAGATACGGATGGCGAGACAGACCAAGAATGCTGGTGGATGTCGTATCTACAAGCAACGGAAGAGTGAAGAATAGGGAGAAGAGATTGCTAATCAAGAGAGGGAGATTCTTACAAGAGTAGTGAAGTCCCAAAGAAGAAGAAAAGTCACGTTGCTTTTGCTCTGTCTCCCGTCCTACCTGTCCTTCGCTACCATTCAACATCGAGTCTCTTTTAAGCCCTTCCCTTCTCACTTCCTCTTTCTTCTCTCGTTTCCTTCTTCCCCTTGCTTTCTGTCCTGCTTTCCCTCTCTTGTTTTTCTTTTGCTGCTGTTCCGCTCCCTCGCCCTCTCCCGCTCATGTCTCTGAGTCGTTTTCACCAACTGCATTCTTCCCTACCTCGCAGTCCTTGTTGCTTCTGTGCCCTTCTGTTCTTCCACTTTGCGCTTGTTTTTAAAAGGTCAAAATGACCACTACGTTGCTTCGTTCTTACTTGTTTTCTTCGCCACGCTTCTTCTCGTCTGCCTACCCCTGTCCACCAAGAAGTCTCACATCCTTTTCCTTCTTCACTGTCCGAAGTCGCCGTAGCCAACGGACTACGCATCGATGCACATCTGCGTCACAGCCCAAGCAAATCTTTCCGTTTTCTTCTTTTAGTTGTTACTTCGCTGTCCGTGCGTCTGTCGCGTCTTCTTCACTTTCTTCGTGTCAGCCTTCTTCATTTTCTTTGTCTTCTTCCTCGTCTTTCTCATCTCCTCCCGTTCTGAAAACGCGGTCCGCAGAGCTGTATGCTCACTCTCCTTTACATTCTCTTCTCTCTTCCGCTCCGACCGCTGTCCGATGCTATACTGCCTCGGCGTCGCCTGTATCTCGGCTAGCCCAAGATAGTACTTCATCCTCTTCCCTAGAGGACAACGAGAGTAGCGGAGACAGCTATGCGTCAACAGCCTCGGCACGCGGCGCAGAGAAAGACCTGCCTGTCAACATAGGCGTCTCTTCCAGTTGTTCACACTCTTCTCCATCAAAAGTGAAACTTCTCAGATCTCGCACTGGCGGTGTGAGCATTGGAGAATGTCGCAAAGCTCTTGAGGCCTCCAACTGGGTATGTGCAGTCAGTGTATACAGGCATATACATATACATATGTGTACTGTGTCGCGCGTGTAGCCCGTATACGGTTCAGCTAAGATTCCCGCGCAATGGTGTCTACTTCTGAGGGGAGATTGTGGCATTCTGTGTACGTTCTGCACGTGGAAGGTGACGTGCGTACACCTCTGTGTCACTCTGTCTGCACACATCTCCATAGGTGAACGGCGGTCATGCGTATGTCAAGTCGCGGCAATCCACTCAGGCGTGCAGTGCTACATTCGTATGTACCATCTCTCTTTTGTAGGCTGTTTTTTATACATGCGTGGGAACACACTTATATATTTCCAGCAGAGAAATGTCCATACACTGATGCGTCGCAGCTACAACGTAAGTATCTGAAGTGGTCAGATATGCTCCTGATTTCCTCTTCATCCGCCTTGGCATACCTGTAGTTCCTGTTCTTCTTGTTGGACTGTCTCAGGATATTGAATCCGCTGTGGTGTACTTACGGAAGCGTGGAATTGCTCGCGGCAATACCAGATCAGCTGACAGAGTCCCAGGAGAGGGCTTGATATCCATCACGACGCTCGCTACAGAGAACACTCTTGTAACGAGCTTAGTTGAGGTAAATTCCGACACAGATTTCGTGTCTAGACATCCTCGCTTCGTTGCCTTCGCCCAGCTAGCGGGACGAGCTCTGGCTCAGCTTTTGTTAGCTCCAGGCCGAGTAGGTACCACTCCCACCTCTGGAGAGAGCTCCCTGTCGTCATCTTTTTCCTTCTCATCATCTTCTTTGGGTTCTGAAGACAGGAGAGGAGGTGGAAGAGGGCCAGAAGAAGAAAGGCAGAAGCAAGAGAGAAAAAAAGAAGAAAACGCCGGATTGTTGGAGCTATTGAAGAATACTCCAATAAGCCCAGACGACGTAGAAGAAAGCGGACTGGATGCCGATGGTCTAAGTATTGGTAAGACATCATCGCCGAAACATGAAATCGATGCTGGAGACACAGTTGGCCCTGGGGTCCGGAGTAGCGATGAACGAGAGACACCTTCACCGTCGTCAGTATGTAGAAACAATAGCACCGGGAGTGAGGACTCAGTTACCCTCAGTCGCCCTACTATATTACTGAGAGAAATCCTTTCCCTTCTATCCCAGCAGTTCGGCGAGACCATCGAGATCTCCCGATGCAGGGGGTTGACGGTGCCAGTCCGACCTATGACTGGTCCTGGTAGTCTAGCCTTCGAAAACCACAGGGAGGATTCCTCTTACCCTTCTTGCTACGCCGTAGGGTCGTATATTCATAATCACTTTTCTGGAAAGAATGTAGGTAGGTCAGGAGCTGTAGTCGTTCTCAGATGGAGGATGCCGAAGAAGAGTTTCTCCACCGACGCAGAAGATAAACGAGGGAGTTCAACTCTTGCAGGTAACTCGGCGGATACTAATGTACACATGAAAATGCAATTGCTAGCTAAGCTACTCGCCATGCAGTGTATAGCTACCCGGCCACGGTTTCTTCGGTACTCTGATATCGATCCTAATTTCCTGGAGACCGAGAAGCAGATCATCCGGGACTCTCTTCTCTCGAAAGGAGAAAGGGGGATGCTGTTGACAGCGCACCGAGACGTGTTAGAAAAGGCTGTTGAAGGCAGGTTGTCATCTACGCTGAACGAGCAAATCCTACTAGAACAAGATTTTCTTCTTTCTGCACAACTCCAACAGCAGCTGCTCTCATCTTCAAACAAAAGAAGTGAAGATTCACTGGAGGACCGGCAAAATAGTAAGGGTTATTCGGACGCTAAAGTGAAGAGTACCAGAACGGGCAACCTTTGTGAGGGCAAGAACGTCGATTCAGGGGGAACCACTATGCCGATGAATTTGAAGGTGAAAGACGCACTGAAGTACGTTGCCTCGCACTACGATTGTGAAGACCTCGATGTTTCAGACCTAGAGCTACTGTCAATTGATGACTGCACAAAGTAGTCATGGCACTCCGCCGGCTCGAATACAGTCGTAACGGCTTCCATGACATTTTCAAAGGAGTCATGTTCCGAAGTGCTCACGACACGCGTATATAGACAGTGAGCAACCACACGCATCCTTGTTTGCATATACAAGCTCACGGAAAAGACAAAAAGACTGGAAGACCAGAGCTTCTTCGGTAGGATGTGTGTTCTTGAGCGACTTGAGGAGCCTTGTCATTCATTTGTTTATCCTTTTTTGTCATTCTCTCTTCCATTTTCTTTGCTGCTGCTCCGCTCGTTCGTGCCGGGCGGTTTGGGTGTCGGCCAGGCAGCCACAGTGGAGAGTGAACACTGACAAGAGGTACTGAGACACAGTGTCCTCGCCGGTCATGGTGGGACGCTCAGGTCCGTGAAACAGTCTGTGTATTGGAGAGAACTCACTGGGCCGTGTGGAAACGTGTCAAAGTGAGTCCAGTAGAGAGCTCTGCTGGATGTGTTGGTTTGCAAACTCAAGGGCAGAAAAAGCGGACGAAAGAGAGGCGAGCATCACGAAGATGTCCGTAAGTAATCGTCCTGTGAAGAGCTCTAGCAGGTCTGGAGCGGGTCATGCTCCACCCGATTCCAGGCAGGGAGTGTTGTGCTGTTCCATGATCGGGCAGTGGTCAATGCTTCCACCGGACGCGTATTCTTTTTGGAGGACCTGGTGTGAATGGTCTCGCGATGTTACCGTGGGCTCTACAAAAGTGGGGCCGAACTAAATTTCGAGACAAACAGCCTGCCAAGGCTCCTTGCCGAATGGAGAATGAAGCAGTGACGGGTTGGCCAGGCCGCGGCGCTGTAGCTGGAAGCTGCAAACGGCAGGAGAAGAAGACCGTCAGGGCAGCGAGTGTGCTCCGCTGTGTGAGACTCCTGGAAGGATTAGCTTTTATTTTCGACCGTCTTACCACCTCAACGGAAACTCGAATGCCGCCCGCGCCTCACTCTTATCGACTGGCAGGCTACATCACAGATGTACCAGGTATTCCTGACGGCGGACGGGCGCGGTCTCTCCTTAGGAGACAGGTGCCTCTGGTCTGTAACACCACAAGCTGTAGCACGCACTCAGTTTGAGAAGGTAAGTGGCCCGGAAGTGACAACGCGAGTAATGCCGCTGTGCCGTAACGCGCTGACACCAGCCGACCCAATAGCACCAAGGAGTTCTAGCTTCCTGACAAGGAGTAGTCCAAGAGCGCCGAGCACCGACGCAGGCCCCCAAGAGCTGACCATCTACGGCAACACCAGTACCCAAAGCGCCAGCATGCCAAGAATACTGAGGCGCTGACGACATGTGACGGTACGGGTAGTCCAACGGGGCCGAGCTGCCAGGGTGACACTCGGGAGTGACCTTTTCTGATGGGTGTGCCGGAACCCACCGAGATCTTCCGACTGTTGTGCACATTTTTCTCTGATGGACTCATCTGGAGTCAATCTATTCGATATATGCATGCCTGTTCTTGCTTACTGTCCCGACTCACAGAAGCGCGAGTCTTGAGAGTGGCAACGAGGGAGTTGCCAGTAAAAGTAGGGGAGGATTTATGGAAGCTCACACGCCCGAAGAGCGACCACGTATCCGTTAACGGGTAGCATGTGACAGGGAAGTGGCGCCGGTACTCTAGTATTACGCCCGGACGGATGCTGGTTTGCGACGGGTGAGCAACGGTTTTTAGCAGTCGAGGGGTCAGAGAGAGTGTTGATTCTCCCTTAACGGTGGCCTGCTTGTCGTGGAGGGAGTGAGAACGACCGACTGCGCCGAAGTCTCATCGGCCCTGTGGAAATGAACCTGGAACCCAGATTGAATCTCGTACGAAGCCACATTGCCACCTCGTGGCGACACAGTACGAACCCACCGATACTCGTGAGCCAGGAACGCTCTCGTGCAGGCTAACAGTTTAGGTGTCAGAAGTGCGATGTGGCCTACCACTTTTCCTTCATCTGAGACCACTAGGGTCGCACCTCGGCGCAGACAAAATATACATCCAGCTACGGGGCAGATATACCTGGCCTGCCTTGCGGGATGGTATCACACGTTTGGTGCAAGGTTGCCTTTCGTGTGCACGGAGGAAACTGTGCACACGAAAGGAGACAGCAGCTCGTATTCACTTACGTACTAACCTGTCGAAGCCGGGATCTTTCCACACGTGGGCGATAGACGCTTAGGGGCCACTCGGATGGACTAGGAATATAGTTCGCATGTCCTAGTAATGATCGACCACTTCTTCAAATGGTCCGAGGTAGTGCCTGTCAGCAACGTCAATGCCGAGAGAGTAGCTGCAGTCATCACGGATTGTTCAGTTTGTCAGTACTGTTGTTCGCGGCGATCCTGACTGATAACGCAGAAGTTCATTCATGAACTGGCGTTCTCTTGTGGTATTCGTAAATTAGGCATCTCGCCGTGTAACTCGCAGGCTAGCGCTATCGTTGAAGCATTATGGAAGTGCTGTGGAATTCGCATGCGTGCTTGATTATGGAAAAGGGCGGGGACTGGGACAGCTACCGTTCCACGAGTGCATTTGCATATCGTATCAGTCCTCACCCGACGACACGGCGGTAGTCTTACTCCATCGTGTATGGGGTGGATCCAGTTATGCCCATGCATAGGCAAATGCAAAGTGAGACCAATGTCGGAACGAGAGCCGTCGCCGACAGGATAAAATATATGCAGAGAACCCTGACCAGATATTTCGCCGGCAAAATGAGAGCATTAGTCACGGGAAGGTGGAGAGGCAGCTGGGCTGCCTCTCCCTTCCTTTAGTCCAGCTGATGGGAGAAAATAGGGACAAGTGATCATTATAGCCTGCCTCATCGGGCCGTAGCCTCACACCCCAGTGGATCACTTACGGTGTGCCCGAGCTGCAGACAGGCGCAACTCGATGAATCAGCCATCGGCTACTTCGAAGGTTCTTTCCTTCAGTTCTAACTCCCGACACACGGATCCGCAGTTTACTGACTTCTATCTACCCAAGGGAGCTGGGACGGCAGCCAGTGACCCCGCACAAGCTCTTAGACTCCAAGAAGGATGCAAAACAGACTGACTCAGATGGCCCCAAAGAGCTGCAGCGCTTGGCCGAGAGACTACGGAGCGAATGCAGACGCACCGGGCAGCGACGCAGCCACTCAGCGGTTATTCACGCGTGGCAGTCTGGACAGATTTCCAGAGTGCCGAACCGCCATGAGGAAACTCAGTAACTGGCCCGGAGTGACAACGCGAGTGATCCCACTGTGCCGGAACGCGCTAAAACCAGCCAACCCAATAGGGCCAGTTGCGTCCAGGGTTGAGAACTTTGGAAGTGCAGTTCTCGCCGAGCGTCCGAACAGAGCTTTTTCACCTTCCTGCAAGCCGGCTCTTTTTTCCGGTGCTCTTCCCTGTCTTGCCATCTCTTCACTTTTGCCGGTATCCTTCTCTTCGCTGGCAGTTCATTGTCTCCTTCGGTTCTCGGCTGCGCTCTGTGTAGCAGTCCATTGTTCGCACGGCCTTGCAGCAATGCACCAGCGAGACATCTCAGGGGTCACGCCCGATCTTGTACGAAGGCCGACCCACACTGCCGAGTGAGCCGCCAAACGGAGTAGACCCAAACCACGCCGTTGTTGCGTGGTTTGATACTTTCGGGTCAGGCAAGAGAGGCGATTTCGGGAAGCATCCTCAACGCTATGCGGGAGCCAGAAGCGGTACGGCTCACTAGTCTGAGCGCGTCATAGCGTTTCTCCGGACATCCAGCCTCCCCGGCCTTCCCGCAGAGACGAACAGTAGCATGATCCCGTGGAGGACGACAGATGAGTGGTCCGTGCATAACGCATAGTAAGGCCGGCGTTACTCGACGATATCCTGCTGACCGACCGCTGTGTCTTAATCCTCACGAGTAGTCCTACAGTCTGTAAGGCCGCAGCGGCCTTCTTTGCAGGGCTGTGTGACCCAAGGCCTATCTGGGCCTGCTGGCCGCGACAGAAGAACAATTCTTCTGGGGTCTCCGTCAGCCACAAGGGGGCACGTGCCGTTCAACCCCAACCCGCTTTCGGTTGGTTCTTCCTCGTTGCAGAGCGCCTCGGTGCCTTACGTACAAAGCGTGATTGCCAGGACACTTACTGGAAACCGCCATGGTGGCGTTCACTGTGCTGGCACCAAACGTTGGGTTTGTGACCGCCGTTTTTGTATTCTTCCTCAGCACCATGATAACAGTTGTGCAAGAAACTTTAGTTCCAGGAAAAGGACTTCCCGGGAAGAAGGCTTTCATCCTTCGAAGCCGTGCTAGTTGCGGCTTGCATGGTAGCACAGGTGCTTTTCTACCTATGTTTTCACACCGTACTGGAATGTGTAAACCCGGTTCGCACGTTGGCGGCTGATCCAACAGACCACTCTTTGTAGGGTCTCCACGAACGTGGCCCCAATCTCTCTAAGATTTAGCATCTTCTCTTTACTGGAGTCGCAGTCAGTCCCAGAGTTGTAAACATGGAATTCTGCCAACTGGTTTCCATTCATTCCTTCGACGCAGGGCTGAGTGTCTCCGAGTTCGTACACGTGAAGTGAGGAGACCCTTTACTTTAGCCCCCAGCTCCACTGTGTTCGTACCCGGAGCAGTCTCGCCGCGCGCTCTACTCTGCAGTCGTGACCTGGAGACGTGACGGAGCCCTCGAGCGACAGAGCAGACATTCTCAGCATTAACCAGGGGAGATACTAAAGTTCCACATAGGCTCACGAGACCTGCGAAAAGAATAGCAATAAAACAGAGAGGGAGAAAGATGAAGAGGCAACTCTGTGAAGTGGGAAGAGAGAAAGAACGGAGGAGGGATGGACAAAGAAAAGAGAATAAACTGAAACAATATAGAAGAACTCCTTCATACAGCAAGACATACATGCACATGTATGGCTCGAGAGAGATATATATTATGTATGAGCTTACATGTACATAGCAAGAAGGGCCGCGTCACGACACGGATGACCGGAGGGCTTCGCTTTGACGTGCTTCGGATGACCAGTAGTAACCAGCTAGTGTATCAGAGCCCGCGAGCGGGTTTCGTACACTCGCCACACCAGACGACAATCTCGAGGCGACAGTCATCGCCTCTGTCCATCACTCGAGTAGGGAGAGTTCCTGGCAAACCGACACCTCATCGGATTGGGTGATTAGTTGCTCTGTCCTAAGGTAAAAATTCCCTATATGTTGCTCATCTCCTTGGTCCCTGCTGAAGCAGGACATCAATCCCGCTTGCCCACAGATTGACCCGAGTCCAGCGGAACGACTTCAGCGGAATCACCGCCAGGCGCAACCCGTCTCCCTGGGAACCTCTGCACCTCGGGCGGTCTCGGGGAGTTGGTGGCTGCTTGAAATTTGCTCCAGGCACTGGACGTGGAGGAGAATAGCGGTGCACAACATGCCGTAGCTGCTGGTCGCCCCAGCTGCCGACCCCATTTTGGCTACCATGTCTTCGTTTCCTGTCAGACCCGTCAGCGAGCCTTAATAGGAGCAAGCCTGAAACACAACATTGCTTGCTAGGCCCGCATCCCTGCAGGCTACACTTTCCCTATCTGAACTGGCGCCGTGGGGCTTGCTGTTGGTTGTCCTACGCTGGGAGCTGTTCAGACGCATTTCAGCTGCCCTGCTTCATGCACAAGAAACCAGAAAGGAGGGGTTAACTCGTTTACCGAGGTTCAGATTTTTCAACACCGTAAGCAACTGTGCCGAAGAATCAGAGGTCACTCCAAATGATGAGTTCTCTTCCGAGAGGCTAACCAAGTTGCCAGCTGATGTTAGAGGTAGTGCGAGCAGCTGCGGACGCGCTTACCATTCCAGCACTGTCTGGAAGAAAGATAGCTGCTGTACTACACAATCAGTCACCTCTCTTTGACAGACTGTTCCCTGGAGCTGTCCGCTGTCCGAGGCCAGGGAATTGCACTGTCTATAACAAGTCCCCGGCTAAGGCTGAGAGCGGCAGCTGTCACAGCAGGATGGACTCACACTAGAAAGGCAAGCTCGATAGGTATCGTGAATTACACTGAGCTGCCGAAACAGTGGCGATCGAGGGGAAACTTGCAGAGCTGCCGAGAAGGTACCTCAAGACCACCAGTGGTGCTCGATTACCTGAAGTCCCCTCTGCCCTGTGGAGAAAACTTATGGTTGTTCGCAAGACTGAAAGCGGGGACCGCCGAGCTACAACAGGGAGTTAAATTGTGGTAACGGACAGGCACCTAGGATCACCTAGGGCAGCGAGGATATGCCGGAACAGTTACATAAGTCTTTTGAAGATTCTCGATATAACCGAGGAGAATGCAGGACTCAGAATTGCCAGAGCCTTTCGTAGTCCGCCCCGTGTGGCTCACCGGGAAATTTTAGCTTATACCTCAGAACGCCCGAAAAGCTCCAGGTTGAGTGCGGACACGGAAAACTATCATCTGAACATGCTTAGCGTCATAGCTACGCCTGTATCAGGTTATTGGAGCACAGCAGTATATCCCCATGTTATTACATATGTCAACACACACTGATCGATCTATGACTTCTGCGCTCCCGGCTGCAAGACACCATTGACTACAGGGGACACTGTCGCCCCAGCATGAAGAAGCGAAAGAGGACGGGGGTGCTCCTGGATACGCAGATGCCTTACGGTGCCGCAGTGATACTAAGCGATGACCTGGCCATCTCTCTAGTGGATTACGAGCGAGTCTCATTAGCCATACGCCTGCAGGGCCAGCTCACTGACGCCAAGATGAATTACCCTCGAGTCCCTGTCAACTCACGGGAGTGTTTCCGCACAACACCAACGTGCTTGTGACACCAACGCAAGAGATAACAGCCAATCAAGAAGCTTGAGAACGAACGAAAAAGACCGCATCATTCTTCGGTACCCAAACACATCGAATCACAGTGCGGCTTGAGCGGCGCCGGCTGTGCTTGTGACGAGACTCCTGAGCCACATACCCGGTCACCTTCGCACCCGGAGCCCCAGCACAAAGGACGCCTCCCTGCGGCTGAGCGGAGTGCGGTTGACGCCAAGCAGAACTTCCTTCGGGACGTCCTGCGATCTCTGAGGTTCTCCCGTTGACCTCGGTTTCTGATGTTGCCCGTCCCAACACACTGTCGGGGTTTGTAGATCCCGAAGTGACTCTGCTGTTATCGGTAGAGTTAAAGGTAATGTCCTCGGTTTTCGCGTGGCATTCCGGGAGACTCGATGCGGGAACCGACCCAGCCTCCGGAGTGGATCCCGGAATGACACGAGACTGAGGAGCGAAGCTGCAATCGAACAAATGAATGTGACGGATGGCGTGAGGCCCCGGTGGTGGAACCGTGCACCGCCGGGATTCTTCAGTACAGCCGGGGACTTTGCAGGCGCTCTCCTGGGCATTGTCACCGTCTTATAAGGCACTGGGGAGTCGGATTCCGGGGTGTGGTAATGTGTGAAGCCGGGCGGAGTCACCGGAGCGGCCTCTCTCGAATCATCATGACGGCGGGAAGAGGTTGGTAAGGATGTTAGTTGCCATTTCTTCTCCACACCGACCTGATCCAAACCCAGACGCCAGCGACAAATTCGTGGAGATGAACGAGGTCTTCCCGAGACCGGGCTCTGCTTTCTTCGGAGTTGTGCTGAAGGCCGAGAAGCTCTGCTGCCGTTGAGACTTCGTGCTCGAGCCCTCCATCGAGCCTATTTGAATTTGAGTGGGCGGAGGTGCGCTTGTGCCAATGAATGAGCTGCGTAATAGGCGAAGACCGGCTTCTTCGGGCTTTTGACGAATTCACGAAATGCCAGCTGTGGATTCCGTTCCGTTGATGGGGTCTGCGCGGGCATGCGGCGGGAGTGAGGAGCGGAAGGGGAGTTGATGGCGAAGGACGAGCGGCGGCAAGGTGGGAGGACTGATCGTCGTGGTAGCCTTGCCCTGGGCCGCAGTACTGACTGTGAATTCCCCCGCTCGATCAGGCCCTTCCCCGAGGTTCCCTGAAGGCGAGGAGTCCGGAAGTTTCCGGGTGACAGTGTACGCATGTTCCTGGTCGAGCAAGGCCGAAGAGAGCAGAAAGAAGTTGGCCGAGAGATGTCGTGTGCACTTCCGTGGAAGAATAACTCTCCTGTCTCCATGTTTGTTTCCATGTCCCAGAATGGTTCTTCTAGATTTCACTTTGGGCGACGTGGCAACGCACTCTCCAGCTGAGGTCCCGGGCTCTGTCCCTGACACAGGCAGGGACTTGCCGCCGTCCGGCAGCTTGGAGACGCCGCAGCTCGCAAGCTCCCTTCGGAGTCTTTTGACTGAAGCAAGAAGATGGAAGTTCGCGGGTGGGCTTGAGATCCAGAGCGGCGGTAGTGCAAGTATGAAGCCTTTGGTGTAGAAAAAAAATGGCTCGGTAGGTGTCAGGAAAAGTAAACGTAACAGTAGGGCTCGGATTGACCCCAGAGTAACCCTTAAACTGAAGGGGGTAGGTGTGCTTAGTTTCCCCGAACCTCAGACGGCATCCCGGGAGACTCGAAGCGAGGGCCGACCCAGCCTCCGGAGTGGATCCCGGAATGACGCGAGACTGAGGAGCGAAGCGGCAATCGAAAACATGAATGTGATGGATGGCGTGAGGCCCCGGTGGTGAAACCGTGCACCGCCGGGATTCTTCAGGACAGCCGGGGGACGTTGTAGGCGATGTCCTGGGCATTGTCACCGTCTTATAAGGCACTGGGGAGTCGGATTCCGGGGTGTGGTAATGTATGAAGTCGGGCGGAGTCACCGGAGCGGCCTCTCCCGAATCGTCATGACGGCGGGAAGAGCTTGGTAAGGATGTCAGTTCCTGTATCTTCTCCGCATCGACCTGATCCAGATCCCAGAAGCCAGGGACAGATTCGTGGAGGTCATCCCGACGCGCGGCACTGCTTTCCTCGGAGTTGCGCTGACGGCCGAGAAGCTCTGCTGGCGTTGAGACTTCGTGCTCGAGCCCTCCATCGAGCTTATTTGGATTTGAGTGGCCGGAGGTGCGCTTGTGGTAATGAACGAGCTGCGTAGTAGGCAGAAGACCGGCTCTTTCGGGCTTTTGACGAATTCACGAAATGTCAGCCGTGGATTCCTTCCGTTGATGGGCGTGCGTGGGAATGCGGCGGGAGTGAGGAGCCAGAGGGGAATCATGGTGAAGGACGAGCAGCGGCACGGATGAAGGACTCACTATCTTCCGATAACTGTCATGGCTGACGGTACTGTCTGTGCATTCCCCCTCCCAGTTGGGCCCCGCCTCGACGTTGCTCGAAGCCGAGGAGCCAGGAAGTTTGGGGGTCGAAGGGTGTGCGTACTTCTCGTCACGGTGATGGAAGGAAGTATAAAGAAGGTAACCGGGACAGAGTGTCCACAGGTGATGTTGTATTCGCCGACACTTATCCGTCGAATGCCGGAAAGGCCGGGGCCGGCGTTCTGGCTGCCAGTGCTACGGGCACAGAGCAAGCGAGCACGAGAAGTCCCTGGACATTCAAATCCATGGTGGTTTTGTGGAGTGGGAGAAAAGTGTGTTAACAAAAGTGACGTGCTGGAGAGGGACCGGGAATAGTCGGCCTGCAGTCGAGTGGACCAGGACCTGTACAAGATCAATAGTGTACAGAGTAATGGGCTGAAAGCCTTGATGACTAGGTGAGCTGTTGAAAAGACAAGTGGGAAATCTCGAGTAGAAGTGAGCGAGTCTCCCTCCTGGAAGACGACTACCGAGCAGCCTACCTAACAGCCAAGCTATGCGCGGGTTAAAGGACACGAGGTTGTCGGTCGAAAGGTCGAGAGCCGAGTGCAGTTGATGAACATGGAGTTCTGGTTGACGGACTGTAGTCAGCTGTGGCTGGAAATCGGCTAGTTGGTTAGGACTAGATGAAAAGGTTAGTCAGGTGGCGAAACGGGGCGCTGAGGTTGCGCCGTCGAAGACACGACAACGAGCTCTGGCAGCTTCGCGACTCGACAGCCATTCCCTCACTGCCGGACTCGCCGACTGGCTCGCAACCAAACAGCTAATCCTTCTCCCGAGACTTAGTGCATACTCAAGATGCTGTTTGTGTTTTTCTGTTAGCTGACTGGTTCCTATCTTCGTGAGCATAGAGCCAAGTACATTCATCAGGAAGGGAATATGCGACATGTCTTGCCGGGAGAGGTTTGCTCCGATACCCAGGGGCTGATCTCATCTCCGTGGCCCCCGCAGCGGGCAGCAGCCCCCAAAACTCAACACGTGGCAGAAACTTCACTGGCAAATAATTTCGACGCTACATCTTTTCGAATACTTCTAAGGCGACGGCCCTACACTGGAGAGACGATGGGCCAGGATGAGGCGAGGCTTACAGCCTAACAACGACCAGTAAAACAGGATTTCTTTGGACACAGCTAGGGTACTCTGCCTTTCTCGGCAATTTTATGCGAGCGAATCGAATCCAGCAGAACCGTGGCATGTGTTGCCGAGGAAACTGGCACTAGGATCGATCAGTCCTACTGCGTGGCAGCAGCATTCCTCGATGGTCACCGTCAGGAGCCTATAAAATGTAGTCCGACCTTAGCGTGCTGTGGCGCTCTGCCTACCGCTTTGCAGGCAGAGATTTGCACCTTACGAGGTGAGCTGTTTTCTGGAACCCGCCTGATGTCGTGATCTGGTGCGTGGTGCCCTGCACGAGAAGCCCCCCAAGAGAAGCGGCTCGCCTGTATATAGGGCGCACTGGGTAGTGTCCCCCCTTTCCGTCTTAGGTGAAGCCCAAGTGCCACACTTCTTGTACATATCGAACAACAGTCTTTCTGTCCGAAGGCGTTGGCTGTCTACAGCTGTCTTGCATCAAGCGGGTAGTTGGCCACTGTCCGGACTTCTGTCCCAAATGGTCCCTGGAGTAGCTGCCTGCGTCATCGCCCGTTCGGCAGTTCTGGCAAGTCCCGAAGGACAGGGCATATCTGAATGGGTCGAGGAGCCGTTTACTGCTTGTACGGAGCTTGGCATGAACTTTCGTCGCAGCGGCCGGGTGATGGCTGCGCAAGCTTGAGTTTGCCGCAACCGTCGTGTTCTTCCCGGTGAACGCTGTCCCACAAACTTCGGCTCAGAGCTCGTAAGAACAGAACGGCACAGCACGCAAAAGCAAACTCCGACAGCAACGGCGAAGAGACCTAGAACTCAGTCTCCCCTTCTCCGCAGTTGCCCTTTCTTGTTGCAGACGAAGAAGGACTGCCAGAATTCCTCACGATGCGATTGCAACAAACGCAGTCATTGCCGGCGCCTCAGACGTCGTGTCGGGGGTTCGTCGACGGGCTTCTCGGGGGTGAACCTGTCCCAGGCACGTCGATATGCACCATTCACGGGGCTCCAGATCTAGGAGTATCCCTAACATCCGCAAGAGAATCAACAGGCTTCTCAGGCTCACATACACAACACTTGGTCTGTTCTGGCTCGGAGTCGGACACAAATGCGAACACTAAGTCCTTGCCGGTCCGCTTCTTTTCGGTCGTGATCGCCGCGTTAGGGACTGCGTCTGCAAGGGAGACGGGATTTGTAGTAGCGCTCGTCCCGCTCTCCTCAAGATACTGGTACACATTGCCGAAGGTGTTGCCGTCAGCTGCCTCCGGGGCTGATTTCAGTGATGATTCACACATGAAGTGCCAAGGCTTTTCCTTCGTTTTGGTTATCTCCATCTTCTTTGTACTCCCGCTGCCGGCACTCAGCGTGCATACAAGAAGTGGGCAGGGTGTCCCAGGAATGCCGGAAGCGGATTGCTGAGTCCTAGACACCAGACGGGCTTTGCGTGCTGCGTAGCGTTCTGCACACAAAAGCAGCCGAGTGCGAGACCAAAATCGTCGACCACCAGAAGGGTAGTACCGTGTGAAGACGAGAAGTGTCATTGTGATCTGCTTGGGACGATCGGTAACAGCACCATTGGGTGGCAGTATTCATGACCGGCACGTCGGTAGTTTGTTATACAAGCGACCTGGTGTTACTGTCGCGGCCCGGTCAACTCTTCACCTCGATCATCGGCGCTTTATCACCACTGCCCTCGCGACCGTTACCCGCGATGAACTGTTGCCCGCCTCGGGTGTCGGGGCCCCGCAGAGAACATCCTTGCTGCTTGCGGAGAGCGCTTCTTTCATCTCAGTCGACTACTACCGAAGAAGCCTCCAACCGCTTCTCTTTCTGACCAGGGTCCCAACCAAAGTATAGATCGCTCGCGGTCGGGTTGGCTGGCGCGGAGCAAAGGCGTGCGCAAGGCTGCCAGCACCAGTCCCTTTTTATGTCAGTTTCCCCCGTCTTGGCTGTACGGACTGATCGTCGACACGGTCCCCCGGACTGGACGACTACTTGGCTGCTCCTGCCTCGCAGAGCGAGCGATCCTCCAACTTTGGAGAGTTTTTCTTGGCCCAGCAGACTTCGCAACACCCACGTCGGACAGACAGTGCGAGCTGGCAGGTTACGCTGGACCCGCCCCCTCAGACCCGGCTTACGCGCTTTACGGGACTCTCTCTTCTCAAGAGGTGCCGAACCGGAAAACAACTCGGAATGCACTGCCTATGGGGACTGCCCACTTGTGAGGGTAATCGGTCTGGCTACTGGCATAGCAGCCTTAAACACCCGTTCCCTGCCGTCACTGCGAAGCATCAACACGAGCACACCGTGTCCTAGCAGTCCGCAGCCCTCCAGCTGACTAACAGATTGTTTCCTGCGCCGAAGCAGTTGAAGCCAAGCAGCCTGCTTGGCGATGAGAAGCAGGCTGCTTGGCTTCACTAAGAACCTGTGAAGCATGAGGTATCAGCCGAGTTGCCGCCTCCTCACGCTCCACAGGTTCTTAGTATGCTCCATCGTGCCGGGCCTCCCGGCGCATTCGAAGGGAGAGTTTCAAGAATGCATCTCGGCAGGTCACAGACTGCTGCCGTACGAACACACTGGCAATGGAAGCTTACACGCCCGTAGAGCGGACACTTAACCGTTGTCGGGCAGCTTGTAACGAAGGAATGGCGTCCCCGCCCTAGTAGCGACGCCTGACGGACGGTGATTTGCGGTTGGAAAACGGTATGAGGAGTCTAGAAGGACAGTCAGTCGGTTTTGATCCTCCTTCAACAGTGGCCTGATTGTCGTGTGGGGAATTGGAACCACCGACTGTGAGCTAGTATCGCTGGCTCTTTCCCGGAAACTTTGAACTGTGATTGAATCTCAGTACGAAGCTACATTGCCCCCACGTGGAGACACAGTACGAAATCACCGGCCCTCGTGAGCCGGAGAAACGATCCCATGTAAGCTAACAAGCAACACTGGCTGCGCCCCGTTCTGAAACGGTGGGTGGGGTACTTGTTTAGTAACAGAGTTCAGAGCCAGTGTAACGCGTCTGCGACGCTGGTGCGAACCACGAGTCAATGCAGGAATCAAGCAACCAAGCACAGTGTCTCCTGTCCGGGCTTGGGCAGTCAGGATGCGGAGTATCGAATAGGAATATCTCTCCCCCCGGTCCTTCTCGGTCCGGTAGAGGAATACAAACCATCAGTGCCTGCGCTACTTCGGGAGCTGCCATGTGTTACTAAGCCGTAGCCGACGGGTTGTTACTCAGAGACAGCTGAAACTTCCCGCAGGGCACTTCTCGTGCCCCAGCCCCCCATACTGGTCCTGCTGCTAATTGGCTGAAACACCCCTTTTTTCAAACACGTAGAGGTCTCAAGTCGCTGCACCCCGAGGCGTGACGACGAGGAGAGCCCCTGGTGTGTTTCGCCGATAGATGATAACCAAGAGCAACAACTTAGAAAAAAAAGCCCATAAGTATACCGCTCCACACCCTACAGTTCGTAGACACCCAGATATATATTCACATACAGAAAAACCAATGTGCTTTACTTGTTCACACACGTAACAAGATATATCTGTATATATACGATGTACACGAATCACAGAAGGAAATGACCCTGAGATTTTTTTCATTAGGACAGGAGGTTGTTGTCAAGAGCATGTGAAAAGGTTTGATCTGTGTCCTAGAGCAGTCTGACAAGATCTCTCCAGGGCAGTACCTAGGTATTTGCCTGTGCCTCCATACTTTCATGAGTGTGAGGTCTGTGAAGATAAACAGGGCCTCTTCCTTCGCGGGCCTTTCTCAAGCACCCCCGCGCGATAAGACGACTGAGTAGTCACATGGAAGGGAAACTCTCAAACGTGTATTTGACACGAAGGCCGACGCGGTGAAGTGTTGAAACCGAGTGACCGGTGCGCGTGCGGACATCAGGACGAGGCAGTCTCTGTGGGCGAGCTCCGCTAGCACACTAGTAGATCAGTATTCAGCATATCTCGTAGCCGTAGTAAAATAAAGGGCAACATGGCTGCACGCATGCAGAGATTTCATAACAGTCACCCGCGCCTGTGTGTGCCCTGATGCATGCGACATGACCTCGCCCACATGTCAACACATGATACAAAAGGATATGTATGAACCCTCTTCAGTGCCTCCGAGACCCCGAGAAAAACCTAGGCGTGAAAGAGCTCTGGGACTGCGGCGTGGTCACCTCACTCCTTACGGCTGAAGAACAGACAGCGAAGGGGAAGAAACCCCTTCATTTTGCCTGCTCTTGAGATCCATAGAAACACTTAAAAAGATGTTTCATACATACTCAGTGGACGTCTATACATATGTAGGCGACGTTGAGAACAGGCGGTTACCTCAACGTCGCGTACATGGGAATGTAGATGCGTAGGCTGCCTCTCCCAGGTACCAGACGTTTAAAGGACAAAAGCAATAACGATAGTCGTACTGTACATTCTGTTCTATGGCTTCATGGTGGGACTCTGTAAGGTACGTGTCCATATCCTTCTCTGTACCTGTCATATCTGTTTTTCAGGAGATAAGATGTGACTGTGACTTCCATAGAGACGACCCGACCCGCGTGGAAGCAGAAAACTATTTCTTTTTTTTTCTTGCCACATCTCACATCCGTGAAAAAGATAGAACAGACACCCTTATTTGGTCATGTACTATAGGCGGATCATAAAACAAGATGAGAAAGTGATGCGTACCACAGTGCTGACAGCGTGTGACGTGACGAGGAAAAGGAAGTTCCCCAGGTGTCGAGAGGACCTAAATTCATAGCGGCGGGATATGGCGGAGCCAACAGATGGAAAAGCAAAGCCCGCATAAACTCTCCCACCTCCCTGTGGTGATTGAGCCGCGTGCGCGAACTACTGAATATCGTCCGGTGCCTCAGGAGGCAGCACGCTACCCCAGAATTTACTACTTGCGGTTGGAGCACTGTCAGTGTTCAACTGACGAAACCTCGACTATCTCATCCTCTCCTGTCGGCTTTCTCTCAAGAGAGAATGAGAGAGTCTGTAGGGGAAAAGAAGAGTAGCCATATGGGGAAACTCACCATACTTATGAGTGCGGAGGACGAAGGCTAAGAGAAGGCCATTGCCTACGCACATTCCGAGACTTGTCTGCAACTTCGGAAGAGGAAAAGCAATGGAAGGATGAAAACAGGAAAGACAGAGAAGACGACAGGTATGGCCTTATACTGTGTCTCCGAGCAACCAACATTCCAGAACAATCGACTGAGAGACGGATCCACGAAAGAGAACAAGCCAGACGAAGAAACGGGGTGATCATCCAGGTGCCTTCGAGTTCACTACACGGTTACTGAGTACTGTGTGAGACAGCTATATAAAAGAAGCCTGGCAAGCACCCATGAAGCAACTCCATTTCGATCCACCAGCTGTGCACGAAAGAACATCCGTGTACTTGGAGAGCGGATTTCCGCAAATAGTCCCAGTATCATCATTCAAGTCTGTACAGATACGCACACTGCAAGAGTGAGTGAGAGTCCGGACAGGTACACGACATCTACATATATCAAAGCAGATATCTATATGCGTACACGCGTGCGCATGCCTACATGCGATCCTGTATGTATGCTTGTCGGGCATACACTGCAGACAACCAACTGTTTCTACCTCGACAAGTGGAGTTATGAGAAACCACTACAGAAAACAAAGGACTTTTCCCCACTAGTTATGACTTTTCCACATTCACCTTCAAAATGATTTGGAAGGGCAGAGGCCGCTTGGTTCTTCAAAGATGAAAAAGAAACTAGTCACATCCTTCACACAGATCTACACGGGTGTCGCTAAAATAACAATACTATAACGTGAGTAACACCTGTGTTTTGACTTACCATAACCTTTTCATCCTGGTGATATAGAGGCGTGCGTATAAAGTGTCGCTCGAGGCGGTAGACACCCTCCAGACACGCAATGCCACGAAGAGAACGGAGAAAAGTTAAAACCATCTGCTCACGACAGGAAAAGAAAAGCGATTTACTGTTATTGAAAAGTCTAAACCGGATAATCATGATGCAAGAAAAACCTGCCATCCTCATGTCGCTTCTCAACTTATTTGTGCAGAAAAGGTCTCTACACAGTCACGATACAAGGAAACCCTTCATCTCTGTTGAAGTCTCTTTTCCAATGTGTCGTAGCATTCGAAGAAGAATGGAAGAGTAAAGACCTGGATATGCCCCGTGG
Source organism: Cystoisospora suis (assembly GCF_002600585.1). Lineage (NCBI taxonomy): Eukaryota > Apicomplexa > Conoidasida > Eucoccidiorida > Sarcocystidae > Cystoisospora > Cystoisospora suis. Next base: position 30,084 of record NW_027154206.1, read on the forward strand.
AAGGATGGCTTCAGTGTTCTCAAGAACATGCACCCTCTCACTCTGAAAGTCAACGAGATACGGGGAGCGGCTCAGCCGTGGATATGTGGATGGAGGTGGACCACAGAACCAGACAGGGATGGAGCGATACGGATAGGGGTGGATACAGATAGACACAGAGAGGACGAGACAGGTAGAGAAAGGTGGGCAACTGCGGAGAGATAACAGGTCCAAAAACGGGTTTGCCTATGGCAGACAGCCGAGTGGGCTCTTGTTTGCAGCACCTGAAGCCCGATGGGGCTAAACAAAGATCCTCACGCATGTAACACTGTCGTTTTCTATACTGTACGTGCAGTACGTTACCGCATGCATACTACCACAGCATCCGCAATCCAACCTACAAATGTATAACAATTTGACGTCCTTCGTTCTCCCCCACTGAGCCGTGAGAGTCTATAGATTTTGTCTCGAGAATCGGGGTTGCAATGTCATAAGCGGCGCGATCGCTGCTAAGACGGTGGAAGGAAATTTGCGTGCTATTCACGGGACAAACTTCTGAGGTGGACCAGCCTGGTCACAGAGAGGCATAAAATGACATATGTCCGCTGGCACCTACAGGACTCAGACACGTATGTACGTGGAAGTAGTCTATACATACATAGGTAGATAGACAGATAGCCCATATATGTTCCCAAGTGGATTGAGAAGTGAGGTGACTCAAAAGAGGTGGACATAGATATCTGAGATATTTCCACTCGCCTTTCCCCCATCAGCGAAAAGGGCCTCGCCTCCGGTTCTACGGCTGAGCAAGCCTATGAAAACAATGCCGAAAGCGCAGCCTACAGCTGCTTCGATGTCCTGAAGAAAGAGCTTCATTTTCAGCGGAGGAGACTGTCGAGGCTGCGGTGGAGGCACAGGTACGAGCAATAGGGAAGACGACTGGGTGGGTGACGTCGCTAAACCCGATGTTTCCGAAAACGAAAGAGAGGAAGAGCGAGGGAGACAAGAGGAACCAGAGGAAGGGAGAACAGCAAGTGCCGTTGAATGTGCGAGATCTTTAGTCGAAGAAGGTAGAGAATCCCTGTCTTCTCCGGCATGTAACGCATGCTCAGGTTTCCCACCACCGAAGGAACCTCTCAGGCCGTCGACTGACTTAGCAGAAATCGACGCTTTCGAGTTCTCCGCTGAATTTCTAGCGACACGTTCCAGTGAAGACGGTGAATCTGTTTGTTCCTGGGTCCCTTCTGGAGAAGGTCCGAGAGATAAGGGATCGTGTGCTTTATCGACTGACTTCGAAGACGAAGGATCATGAGGTGGACTAGCATCTTTTCGCCCCTTCACCCTCCCCTCGATAAGCTGGTTCATCAGCTTGATCGTTCTACGGGATATGTCATGCCACTCTCCCGAGCGCAGACGACCTCCTATAGTCTGTAGGAGGAGAAGACGAAACGCAGACTTGATTGGAAGAAGTTGAGAGAAGAACAGCCGAAAGCGTTGATTAGAAGCAAGGTTAGCGGCCGAGGACGGAGAAGACACGTACACGGAAAGGGCGATGTCCTCATGGAGTACCAAACACGGATTTTATAGATTTCTATAAGGCGATGGGTGGATACTTGTGTATGTTCCGGAGTGCTACAGTGGAGACTCTCCACGTGAGTAAGACACCAGCGGAGAAAAGGGACCATGTACGAGAATGAAGCTTGTAATCCACATATAGGTGACTACTCACCTGCAACCTCGAAATGAAGGCACACGCGCGCGTACAGGCTTATACCTGTAGTCGCACACCTCTGTACACCTTGCCATGCATACAGTCATATTTTACATACACGCGAACAGACACATGCTCTATGCATATGTATTTGGAAATAGATTCACGTCGATGTTTGTGCAGATACATAAATGTATATGTATTTACACATCCAGTGGCACGTACATACGTAGAAAGAAGTGAGAAGATTTTGTCGCACTTCTACTGGTGATTCTCTCTTCATCGAATTCGATCTTGACTGACCCACAACTGGAAGAACCAGAAATCGGGATACTTGTATTCCCCAGGTTGAAGAAGATACTCAAGAAGAAGCTTTTCTTTCTTTTTTTCCTGAACTGCAAACTCGTCTTCTTTTCTTATCCTGCTTTTCTCTCCCATCTCTTCCCTCCGTTCTGATGATTCGTCACACTCAGGCAAAGCAAGTGGTGATGTGGACAAAGGACTCGCCCGCCGTTCTCCAAGTGCCTCTGTGCGATCTTGTCGTTTTTCTTTCTCTTCCCTAGTAATTTCAACCAGACTAGAGAGGAAGGAAGATTCTTTATCATATACAGCCAAGCTATTGGCCTGATTCTAGAAGAGAAAGGAAAAAAGAGAAGAGATAATGCTTGGATCACAACCAGACCTCTTTGAGTCATTGAGATCCTTCGGGTGTCGTAAATTTGTTTCGCCATCTCTGCAAGGAAGATGATGTCATGAATTGAGGACGTGTCCCATGCAATGAGAAGCCTGACCATTGTGGACTGACCCTCTCTGATGAGAATGAAATGACTGGAGTGAGATAAGAGAAGGAGAAAGGAGAGAAAAAGGAGTGCGACTGCGTCTCTCCTCAATGACATAGATAGACACGCAACAATCGCGACGACAGGCAACCAGTGAGACTCCCTTCTGCTAAACGTATCTGCCTGTGAATGAAGCGGAAAAGGATGCATTTGAAAAGATGAAGAGGAAAATGAAACAAGAGGACTGATCATACGGCAGCGGTGGAGATGGTATTGCACAGCGCGCTCCCGGGATTGATTATGATCTGATCTGAACACACCTAAGTAAAGTGTGGAAAATCATTCTATAGAGAAGATCCTTTTGCCAGCAACACACTCCAACTCGTTTCTTCTCCGCTGCTGTACACTCAAGCAGAAAGAGCGAAACAGATGTAGACGCTGAGAGAGGGACAGTTATCTGAGGAGACAGATGGAGATGGAGAAATGCAACGATATGGTAAGCAGATCGGATGGGATTGATATGTGCCGGGAATGACAGCTCTTTTAGCCGAGACTTGAAGGTAATGGTAAGAAAAAGAAAAAAGACAGGCCAGAGAGACGCGTGTACAGATATATATACATCATGCATAGAAATGAGAAAGCTCGGTTGTCGTAGCCCAGTTGAATCTTGACTTACCTCTAGAAACTTTGATAAGATAAGAGCACGTAATTCTTCCAGACGTGGTTCACGACTCCAGAATTCTTCATGCGTGTTGACGAGCCGTTTCAAGAGAGAGTATGGGACAACTCGATGCTGTCCCAAGTGAAAGAAAGAAAAAGAGAAAGGTCATCGAATTAGATTCTTGTAGTCAGTAGACCACCGGGATAAGAAAGCAGGGCATACGTCCATGACGTTTCGCACATCGCGTATAGGTAGATGAGAAAGAGGACTAACCTACATCTGTATGAATTTTTCTTGAGTCATCCGCGATATGTATCTATTTATCTATGTAGCTATCTATTTATGTATTTATATCTTCATCTTTTTCTCTGGGTATGTACGTACTGAGGTAGATCTCCTGTCTAGACAAATTCGCAAATCAGCAGCAAGTAGGAAAGAACGAGAAGAAGAAAGTGGGCAGACTATGTTGTCGAGAATGGCCTCTTTAGTTAGTGGTAGAGACAAAAATTCAAGAGGAGTCAGAACAAGCTTCACCTTCCAGTTCGTTAGTCCCCCCCCTGAACTGGGTTGATCTCGGTAACGATGACGCAAATCGAAATGAAGAAACAGAAAGCTGAGATGAAATGAGCGAAAAGAGTAGAGTACCTAGGTATATATATCCATGTCTTCACGAGACACGTGACAAAGGAAAGAAAAGGGAGGCACGGAGGGTGCGTCGTTGATGGATTGCCGGATGCGAATGAAAGAGAAGAGCGGAGAACAAACTGTGGAGACAAAGAAAACTGTGACTTGGAGAGATTTACCTCAATTGGCGTGTGGTGAAGAATCTTGAGAAGAGACGAAAGCTCCATCATCCATTCCGTCGATTGTTTCTTAATCGTGACCGTTCCATTTGAACCTCTGATTTCAATAGGATTGACAAATACAGCCAGATGAATCTCTAGAGGATATTTCTTTTCAACACAGCAATGGGCATTCACCTCACCGTCATTCTCTCCAGATGTGAGATCCTTTCCCTCTTTCTCTTCTTTACTTGCACCATTGTCCTCTTCCTCTTGTTCTCCTTTACCTCTTACGCTCTCTTCTTTTTCCTTTCCACAGTTCCGTTGTTTTAGGAGCTCCAGGTTCTCCCTCTCCTCAATGTTTTCCAAGAGAGACGAAGAAGAATAACCAAGGATATCCTCAGACAAACCATTGCTTTGTTGGTCAACACTTCTGGCAGGAGATTCATCTTCATTACCCCTCTCAGATTCGGTGTGACACGGTAGTAAGCAAGGAAGTTTCGACGCACTGAAGTTCTCTGCTACTGCGGGGTATTGAAGCATCGATTGTAGAGCTGAGAAAACAGCGGAGGAGAAAAGTACGAGAGACGGCGGAAACCTCTACCGGTATATACATGTCACTCAATCTTCGTAGAACCGAGAGGACACCCTCCATGGAAAGAAAGTATTCTCCCGTTCCTTTCCATCTGTCGGGAAAGATCGATGGCTAGAACCGTATCCCGTAATCTTCTCTGTCTACCTATCTATCGATCTATTTACACCCAAGAAGTCACACGCATAAGTGAAAAGAACGAAGAATCTGTCGAGGAATATCGATGGCAAGAATCGTATCCCGCACACTTCTCTACCTTTTTATCAATCTATTTACACCCAAGGAGTCAGAAGCATAAGTAAGAAGGACGAAGAACGCACCTGTCGTACTCTGAACATAGGACAGGAAATTGAACACTGAAGCTCTTACTTGGTCGCAGGTTGTCACTTATCGACATCCCGCGCCCAGTACATCTATGGCTCTCCCCATCTTCCCTGGCATATGGCAAGATGTCTCATCCGGGCTTTCTGCTTCGGGAGACGGGACAGGCAAGTATCTGTACCTTAGCGAAAAAACGCCAAAAGAGCTTCATAAGAAATGGATCTGAAGGAAGTACCTTTTTTCTTGTCCTTCTGCTTCTCTCAAAAGACGTACAGATCAGGTACCCCAGCAAAAGGCGAGAACAAGCGGGGGCAAGAGACGTCAAGGAAAACAGAAAGAAAGAAAGACGTCAGGATTGTGCTTACTTGCTAGGCACGCACTTCTCGCCTCTCTCTGCAGCCACGGGAGCTGGATCTCATGAAAAGCTCTCTCGCAAACGCCTCGGAGCTCCAAATGAGAAGGGAAATACGGTCCCAGGTGATTCATCAGATCAGATGCATATATCTGCAGCACACACAGCGTCGACATGAATACTGCCTATTTATACACCTGTTTAGGCCTACGTACATATACATATTTGGATATCTGAATATCCTTTTGTTCTATTCTAGAGAACACCGCAGTCGGTCATCTTTATGCACGACTGTATTCGAGCCTGCACTTGGGGAAGAGTTCGCGGATATACTGTACCTCTTGCATAGCACCTTGTCTCCTTCCGTTCTCTTTTGCTTGTCTTCTCACTAAAGCGATCACTAGCAGGGTAGATACCCGTCCAGTCTAGCACCATGTGCGTGTCTCTCTCTCTCCTTCTCCTGTCTCCCCCTCGCTCCGTTTGTCATTCACTCACTCCCGCCTTTCCTTCTCGATCTCTCCTTCCTCTCTCTTTATCTTCCAGTGAAAGCGCCGCAAACCCAACCAAAGACGCGCGCCAGGAAAAGCGAGGAGAAACTTTTCCTCTACTCCTATTCTTAGCTCATACCATTTACATATGTGGACATATACATACATATACGTATATACGTATATACTCTAAGTGTTTGAGTATGACATCAGCAAATTCAGATACGGCGACACGACAGCTCAAGCTGTAGAGAAGACAAGAACGCAAAAAAGTTGCAAACCATCCTCATACCCCGGCCAGGCTAATGGGGAAAGGCCTATACCCTGCTCCGACTTTTCTTTCTTCTTCAGTTCCAGTTGTCGGTTTCGATAGACCGCCCTTGTTCGCCTGTCCCCTAAGTGATTCCTCTTCCCGTGACCAGTCTTCGCCGTCGCTGTGTTCTTTATTTCGTCTCTCCTTTCCCTGGACTTTTCCCTCTTCAAATTTCAAAGGCCTCCAGAAAGCTTTCCATATCCAGGCATAACATCCCAACGTCAGGAGAGGGCAAACAAGAAAGAGAAGAAGAGGGGAGAATAAGATAACTGACCCTCCTTGTCCGTCTCCTCCACGGAAGATCCCCCAACCACCTTGAGTAAAAGATTCACAAAAGCAAACAACAGAGAAGCTGAGCCGTCACTACCTATCCAAGTTGTAAAGACTCCTGGCTGTTAGCTACGCCTCCGGACGACTGAAGAGACTCCGAGAAGAAAAGAACAGAGAGAAACAGAGAGAGAGAAGCCTGCTTTTCAATAATATACCACGGTATAACCAACGTATAGACGATATGTATGAAATACCTACGCGTATTTCGTCCTTCACATGTCGTAGAGGTCCACAGGTACGTCACCGCTTCTCGTTCCTTCTCCCTATTGCATGGATACATCCACGGACAAAGAGCATCCTCACACTGGAGTATGGTAGAGACTAGTACCAGGAGAAAGACAGTAAGAGACACGCGGTGAACCCATGTACGAGCGTCGATGACCTTTATGTTCCCAGCCGCGACATCCTCTAGTAATCCGCAATAAAAAGAAGGCTACGCGATTCAGAAGGCATACAGACGTACATACAGACAGACATGTACAAGTACCTGGTTGAACAGCAGTTTGGAATCTGGTTAGGAAGACATGCTGCGTTCCACGGGAAGAAGTCGCCGTCCCGTCTTCTGTGTCTGGAGTGGTGAGAATCGAAGGAGAGAACAAGAAATCTTGTCCTACTTTCGTTTTCTGTTTTGTAAGTAAATCAGCTGCAGTCTCCATCAGTTCTTTCAGCAGTCCGCCTCCTCTTTCTCCTCCTTGACTTCCTTGACGAAACTGTTTTCTCTTCTTCTCCCCACAGTATCCACTATTGTCATGCTCTGTTTCGCCTCTCCCCCATACACCGGCTACCTCGTCTTCTCTTGCTTTCCTTGTAAGCGACCGATTCATCACACCTTCACCTCTTTTCATGAAACTCCGGCTCGAAGAAGATGGGGTGACTGAAGAACGGGGGAAGGAAGCTGAAGGCCGAGAAGAAAATGGTCTCCAGTCCCTAACGAACTTGTAGCAAGAAAAAGTGACACCATTTCCTGCGTCCCTTGATTCAGACGAAGTAAAGGCACGGGGGGAAGGAGGAAAAGGCTGACTGTGAGAAGAGGACGAAGAGGAAGAATAATGCAAGACGAAGTGCGTTGAAGACAGGGAAAGGGGGGGGCTGTCGTAGCAATAAAGAAGACGACGGGAATAACGTCCGCTGCTACGACTACTACTGCTGTCCATATAGTCAGTGTTCGGTTTCCGTGGGTAACATGTAGGGGAAATAGAGGGAGAAAGAACACGGGCGGGGGGAGAATAGGAAGAGATACAACCGCATTCCGGACAGGAGATCGAGGGTACAGGAGACGGAGAGGAGAAAATCTCCTTTCTCCAACCTCCCGATTGGCTTCGAAGTGCTCTGAGGTACATGAGGAGCGGCGGAAGATTCATCGAGGACAAAGAGAACAAGGTCAAAAAGACCAGCACCGAAACATTGACTAGAGAGGGTTGAGCCTAAGAGAAGAAAGGAGGCTAGACCAAGGAAGAATGTGAAAGCGGTAACTTTCTGAGTTGCTCTCTTCTCCAATTTCACTGCTCTAAGCAGGGCGGTACGAGACTCTCATGAGTGAATGGAGTGGAGCATGCGAGTGAACCGGTTGGAAGTGAAGTGAAAGAACCACGAGTTTTCTATTTCTGGTGTCCTGGCGTGTTCAGAATGGGGACTTCGGTGTGTCGTTCTTCTTCGAAACGAATCGCTTCCTTAACAAAAAGCGTGTGAATGCAATATTTGCACCTGAAGGTAATCCATATACTGTTACTCAAGTCTACGCCAGTGCGTGTGCACGTATACATGTGTTATGTGTGTATAGATTCTGCACGCGAAGTACTTGGCGAATGAGAAGACGACTCAGACGAAAAGGTGAACCGCCTTTCTGTCCAAATTTTGCCTCTCATGAATGAAAGAAACGGATGTTGCTAAACAACCGGAGATTCTAAAATGGAGACTCTTCTACATGCTGCTGCATGTATCCAAGAAGATGAAAAAGAAGTGGACGAGATGTACAAATAAAAGAATTCAATATCTCTTTCACAACGCCTCTACATTCCGTTTCGAAGTCTGGTGAAAGGACAGACAACGAACAGAGAAGAGTCAGGGATATTGTCTTGTTGACCTGTGTTCGGAGTTTCACGTTTGCATGCAGTTGCTAGCGGCCTACCAGATGGAAATACCGGCTGCACTGGCACACGAGACTAGGTGTCTGAAGGTATCAGCTTGTGAAATTGAAAGTACTTCTTTCTGAGCGGAGAGTACAGTCGAGTCACTGAAAAGCTGTCCGGGGTCTCAATAATAGAAAGCGCGGCGCCCGCAACCGAATTCTTTGGACTGCAATTGTTGGGTTCTGAAGGAATCACGCAAGACGTGGCGAGTGGCCTATCGAGCGACACTCGATCAATCTTCAGTCAGTGGGCTGCGAGAGACCACACGCTTTCCAGCGAACGTCTCGAGACTAGACTTCGTGTTACATGTGCTGCCGCCGCTGCGCCGCGGCAACGCTGAGCTACGGTCAGCTGGTGCCCTGGACTGCAGCAGCGGCCACGTTTACTACAATTTTACACAGTAAAATGTTTCTAATCCTTAGAAGCTACAATTAACTAATTCCAACTGTAGGGAGAAAAGGCGAAACGGTGACGATCGGAGCTCCGCTCTCGCTCCCGACAATCGCCGGCCACCACTGAGTGTTGCGATTGACTCTCCTGACAGAGTTTCCAGGCTTTTCACTAGGAAGTTCTAACGCTACAAGAAAAGCGTTTCAAATCGTGACTCACAATAATAGTTAACTGAAGAACAGAGAAAAACTCTCCTCTCTCCTATCTCGCTCTCCGCTGCCGCGCGGCGTCTCCGGCCGGCCGTTGCGCGGCACTCCCCGCGGCAGGCGTGTCGCAACACTCTGCCAGCTCCGCAGGCCCAGCGCCTTCCCGCGGTTGCTAGAACCGCAAGTGTCACACGTCTCTTACTCAGCGGACATATAGCGTGCGCGTCCGTCCTCGTTCTCTGAACAGTTCCGCGCCCCTTAGAGCACTAAAGTACCGGCTACATAGTAATGGGGTGCGAGGTCGCTGCTGGCGGGCACATCATCCACCCCCTGACAGAGCCAACGACGTACTCGTCGCGCAGGTCCCGACAACCCTCGGGCGTCTTCCACCGCCCGCGAACGGCGGTTGGCCGTCCACCGAAAGCCATAGGGCGCGGCGGTATCAGAGCCTTGTCGGGGCTTGTCTTGTGCTCGCAGCTGATTGTCTTCAGGTGTACCGGGACCATTTGCGGGAGGATTTCTAGTCACTATACCAGGAGTACTAACCACCCGGTCCCCTGCCGACGGCGCGCTGCCCTTTCTGGGTGGAGGTTGCGTGGGGGGTGATATGCCGGGCAACACCATAGTACGCCCGGGGCCGGCTTGTAGCAAGCCGCAACCATAGCGGTTCAAAGCAAACTGGTGTGGCAAATTAGTGTCGCTACTA
>NW_027154207.1:0-228 GCF_002600585.1 Cystoisospora suis
ACTAGCATTCAGGAGGCCGCATAGGCAACCTGGCCGCCTCCAGACGGCATCAGCAAACGCTACTACAGGGACCCGGAAGTGATAGAACGGCAATTACCCGCAGACTGGACCTCGGGACCTAAAAACCGGAATACGTAACGTCCACCACGTGGCGGCGCAGGACCGCCAGGTATCCAGTATGGCGAGTTATGGACTTCAGGACCGTCACATACCCGGAACAAAAGCGGG
>NW_027154208.1:0-11182 GCF_002600585.1 Cystoisospora suis
CTATCAGAGAAAGAAGAAGAAGAGCTATCAGAGAAAGAAGAAGAAGAGCTAGGCGCCTGTTGTATCTGGGGATGATAGGAGAGTTGCATTCTCCTTCCTTCATTGGAAGCTCTTCTTTCTTCTTCTTTTTCTTTATCTTCATCTATCTTAGGAGAGTTCATTTCTTGGCTTTCTTCTTCTTCTATGGAATCGTCACGTTCTTCTTCTCCTCCTCTGTCTTCTTGTCTATCCCTCCTTTCGTGGATCGACATGTCTTCTTCGATCTCTTGTTGTTCTATGGTATCTCTCTTCTTCTCCTTTTTCTTCTTCTTTCTCTTTTTCTTCTTCTTGTCTCCGTGGTCTTCAGATGATAGGCTAGTTGAAGAAGAGGATGTGAGAGACTGATCTTCTCTGACAATGTGTCTTTCTCCCTGGACGACATCTATCTCTTCATTTCCTTGAATTCTACGTAACATGGAGGTATAAGCGTCTCTCAACTCACGCCAGTCAAGTTTCTCAAGAGCTTCTTTGCTTCGAAGATTCGGGTGTATATACACCGCGTTCTCACGGTTCGATAAAATACTTCGTAATGTCGATGTACCCATTTCACATATATCCCATGCAACTAGACTCAATTCTTCACAAGACATTCCTTCCACCTCAGCACGGTCAAGAATACCGATTTCTTCTTCTCCTTTCTCTTTTTCTCTTCGATTCTCATTCTCTTCTTCTTTCTTTCTCGTTTCCTCTCTCCTTTCTTCTTCATCTTCAATGCGAAAGAGGCGTTCATCTCCACTCAGATCGACAATGTCAACTTCTTCTTCTTCTTCGCTGTTGTCTTCTTCTCTTGGCTCATTTTCTTGTCCTTCTTTAAGAGATGAAGAAGAAGAGCTTTTCTCTTCTCGAGAATTCTTGAAGACCTTCGTTTTGACACCGTACACACCGCGGCTCATAGAAAGGGACAGCCGACTAAGCTGTCTTTCATCCAAGACGCCTGACCCCGCTGGGAGGTTAAGCTGAGAGAGCTCATCTTCTATTCTCCACCTAGAATTTGTCTTTATCTTCTTCTCTTTCTCATTCTTCTTCGCTATCATCGTGTCACTCTTCTTTATCCGATCATGAGGTCTCTCGAGAGAAGGAAGACCTAAGCTGCCTTCTTCTCCTTCTCTTAGCTCCTCTCTTCTCCCTAATGCATTCCTTTCTTCTCTTGCAAACCCTTCTCCTTCTTCCCTTCCTCTTTTTTCCCCTTCAAAATCTTCTCCTTCTTTATCTCTGCCCCATTTCTCGATATCTCCATCTGTACTCTCTTGCTCCTTGCGTTTCTGTCCTACTTCAGAAGAACCGTTCTCTTCATCCTTCTCGTTCCCATCCTCCAAAGAAGAAGATCCCCCAGACATTTCTTCTCTCTTTCTCATCTCTCGTTGCACTTGCTCTATGTAAGCTAGTCTACGCTTCTGCCATTGAGAGATGCGATTCAAAATAATGCGATCTTTTGCGGTGTATGTACACTGCTCCATCCGTGCGAGGCCTATACCAACAAGATCTCTCAATTGATCTGTGCTGTATGCATTAGGCGTGTTTAAGAAGTCATCGAAAGGAAGAGCTGCAATGAAAGGAGAAAGCTTATCTAAAAGCTCTACAAGTTCATATCGAGGAATGTCTTGTAGGGAAAGTACTTCTTTCCGAGATGCTAAAACTTCTTTCAGTGGGATGACAGGAGTAGAAGAAGAAAGAGAAGAAAAAGAATCCTCTTCTTCTTCTTTTTCTTCTTCTTCTTCCCTTATTCTCTCCCATAAGGTTTTCTCATCTCTGACGTGAGAGGAAGAAGAGGAAGATCCTACATGAGAGGTTTCTTTTCCTTGAGAAGATGGAGTAGATGACGCCCATGGTGAGTCTTCTTCAGGTGTACGTACACCTGGGAAAGAAGAAGAGGAGGACAAAGATGCTGATTCGCCCCCAGCTTCTTCTTCTTTATCTATCTTTTCCGCTTGTTGAAGAAGAAGCTTCAGAACCAGTCTCAACTGAGAAGTAGTATAGATTGATAAGTCATCGAAAAGAGAATCTGAGATTGTAGTGGTAGGTAAAGGATTGATATCTCCCATCCTATCAGCATCCTCTTCTCTATTCTCTTCTTCTTCCTTCTCCTCCTTCGTTTCTTCTTTTTCTCCTTCTTCTTTCTTTTCTTCTTCTTGTTCCCCTTCTTTTATGGGTTGTCTTTCATCTTTGGAAAGTATCCCAGCATCTCTTTCTCTACTTTCTCCCGCTGTTTCTTCGACCTCCCCGCTTTCATTGTGAACGGCTTGAAGATGGGGTGGACGTAGTACACCCCGTTGATCGTCCACATGAGAAGAGTAAGTCTGAGGAGTTAGAGACTTATGAATTTCTCGTATGAAAAGTGCATGCACTGAAGGAAATAAATGAGGAAGGTTCTCTCGGAAATCACTTATCAAACTTTCTATATAAGCACGAGGTAATTCTTCTATTCTCTTCAAAAGGAAAGAGACATCGACGTCTTCTTCTTCTCCTCCTTCTCTTTCTTCTTCTTCTTCTTTTTCTCCCTGAACTCCATGAAGGTGATCCACACGAGAAGCAGATGAAAAGACAGCTGGTCTTTCCTCTTCTCTTTCTTCTTCTTCTCTAGTCTCCTCTTTCAGAGCAAGACATGTCTTCCTAACACTGACTTCGAATGGAGAAAAAAAGGAAGCAGACCGCCTGGAGCATCTGAACGAAGAGAGGGAGGAAGAAGAAGAAGGAGAAGAAGAAGAAGAGACGACTGAGGAGGAGAGGTAAGGAATGACGGGCGCGAAAAAGCGAAAAGAAGAGACTTGACACGAAAGAGATGAAGATTTTCGAGAAGGAAAGAAAGAATGACTACACACAGTAGAAAAGAGACCTCCGCACGTAGGATGAGAAAGAGAAGAAGATAGGGACAGGAAAGGGTCGTGAGAAGATTTTCCGGTAGAGGGAGGAGAAGAAGATGAAGAGCAAGAAGGAGGAAGAGAAGAGAAACTGTTCTTCTTTGCCTTCCTGAGTGAACAGGGAGAAGAAGAAGAAAAATGAGGAGGAGAAAAGATGAAGGGCTCAAAGAAGAAAGCAAGAAGGAAGGGACGAGAATGAAGAGAAGAAGAGAATGAAGAGAAATGCGACTGAGGAGAAGACGGAGAAGAGGAAGAAGAGGGCGAGAAAGAACGAATTCGAGAGAGAAGGAGAGATGGCGTAACGAAGCTAAGAGATGCGAGAGAGGAGGAGAAAGAGCCTGATACTGCTGTCGCTGCTGCTATTCTTCTTTCTGGTGTATGTACACTCGAGAATCGAGGTGCTAAGTCGGGAAGATTCTTGCCTGTAGAGGAAGAAGTTACAGAGAGAGGAGTGCAAAGAGATAGAGAGGGACTTCCAGAAGACCTCGATGGCGAGAAGAAGGAAGAGGGGAGAGAAGAGAGAGGCGGGAGAGAAGAATGCTCGTAATGAGAAAGAAGAGAAGAGGAAGGAAGCAAGGAAGACGAAGAAGAGAAGAGAGAATCGGGTAAAGGCGATAAAGAGAGCGAAGGGTATTCTCCTCCCTCTCGAGAAAGAGAAAAAGAAGAAGAAGAAAGAAGACTGAATCGTAGAGCTGAAGAAGGTTTCGATACCAGATGAAAGGCGTGAGTACCTTGGATAGATCTGTAAGAGAAAGAAAGAAGAAGAAGCAGAAGAGGAGATACTCGAGATGTGAGGGCGCTCATTTTACATGAAAAGTAGATCCAAAACAGTAAAGAGCGAAAGAGAAGAAAAGAGAGAGAAAGAAAGACGTCCAGTCATTTCCCAAGAGGAACATGCAAAATTTGATCTAGTTCTTTCCCCGAGATAAGAGGACATGAGGAAGAAGATGAAAAGGAAGAATGGGTCTTTTCTTTCTTTCTTTCTTCTGTAGTCTCTCGGATGAAGAAAGCAAAGACGGAGAAGGGTGAATAAAGGAGAAAAAGAAAGAGAAGAGCTTGAATGGTCTATAGTCATTGTCCTGAGAGAATAGGACGAGAACTTCTTCTCATATCTTTCTTCGATCCCCTTCTCGTTGTTGAGCCTATAGAAGAAGAAGAGAAGAAAGTTGGCATGCAGACGGTGCGAGGAAGAAAAAGAATGGCTAGAGAAGGATGTAGGGACACTCCGAGACAAGATCAATACCCTTGAAACTTCAGCTATTGGCTGAAAGGAAATACACATGGAGCCACAAGTCTATACACAGGGAGAGAGAAAGAGAAAGCTTTCTATACATTGAGATAAAATACATATGTGTATCTAGATATAGATAGCTCTCTGTAGATCTACACTGAGACACTATCGTGAATGTGTGTGAAATATATCAAGGAGAAAGTAGAGAGAAACTTCACTAGGTTGTTGTCGACTCGACAGAAGAAAGCGGAAGCTTTTCTCAACAGCTTTTTCTAAAACGAAAGATGAAAGATTAGACTTCTAGGGAGTCTTGGGGGGGGTAGGAGAAGAACTGAAAAATGAAGGTGTTGGACTAAGTGAGTAGTTGATCAATCTTGAAGAGAGGTGTGAATCGCATTTTGATAAAGACATTCATTCACTCCTTCCGTCACATCTTTGACAACGATCTGCAAAGAAAACGAAGAGAATTCGCAGATTTTAACTGAGAATAATGTTGACGCAAGAGAGCAGCAATTAAAACAGTTGGGCGGTGAGACATGCTGGGAGAAAAGAAAGACATGGGGCTGGGCTGAATGTCCATCGAGATCGAGAGAGTTCTATCGATAGAAGAAGAGGCTGTGTGACACGTTTTGCACACTACGATTCTCCAAGTTGAAAGAAAAAAGAAAAGCAGGGAACGTGGAACAAAAGAAAATGACAGCCGAACTTGTGTATTGCATCGTGCGCAAACCGAGAAGAAGACAAGAGGTGCAAGTAAGAAGTACAGAGGAGCGTCGAGCTTGTATTACGTCTTGCTACGAATCCAGCCAGTCACTAAAACTATCCAAAGAGATGTAGTCCGTTAGGGGTTAGCCACAGAAAACAGAAACTTGAGAAGGCATAGCTTGAAGAGACTCCCTAGGAAGGCTTTAAGTTTTTCAACGGTAACGGAATGAATGAGAATCATAGCAAAGAGGTCTAGTGGGAGATGTCTGGGAGGAAAGCCGGAAGAATCGGTT
Source organism: Cystoisospora suis (assembly GCF_002600585.1). Taxonomy (NCBI): domain Eukaryota; phylum Apicomplexa; class Conoidasida; order Eucoccidiorida; family Sarcocystidae; genus Cystoisospora; species Cystoisospora suis. The sequence continues at coordinate 5,127 of NW_027154208.1, forward strand.
GGCGAGGGGACTGCATGCAGCAGCAGTATCTTTAGCTTTCATGACCCATCGAGACAAGAGGGGAGAGACTTCACTTCCCCTGCCCGCACCGGCGTAGTGTTGGGTACCCCGCTCTCCTACTGTTTACTAGGTATGCACATGTCTACTATGAATGAGAACGATGTGGTGTTTTTCTTTCTTCCTCTCCGGCCAGCATCGGTGTTCCTGGCTTAGGGCAAGCGTCCGTAGGAAGAGTTGCTTTGCCCAGTAACGACAGCTCTGTCTGGGGAGGAGGTGGACAGCGTGCGCTAAAGGAGTAGACGCCTTGGGGAATGAGACGGCTCTATCATTGACTCTTTCATGTGGATTCCACGAGTGGTGACCCTTGCTGTAGAAGTCTACAACTCCTACGAAACTCCGGTCCGGTTTTAGGACTTAACCGTGCCGGTTCTCTGTAAGGATAAGTTTCTACCGGACTATAGAAAAATGTTTTGCTTGTTCCGGTGGAATACGTCACGGAGAGATAAGGGGGAGGTGTACAGGAAATCGTCATGCTCTGACGTCTAGATCCGTAGCACTACACCGTGTAAGGCAGCAAAAACGAAGAAGCTCATGTAGCTATCCTTCGCACGGCCAATCTGGTCTGGTCTGCCTACCTGGGCACCGGGGCCATTGCAACGAATGGCCCTGCCCGGCACGTGCAGTCGTGGCTGTTCCTTCCCTGCTGGTGCGCATGCTGTAGACAGCAACCGACCGATGAACTCTTCAAAGTCCTCCCTTTCCCCGTACTCTACAGGTGCCCACCATTTTTGACGGTAGAACCAGCCCTCAAGATAGGGGAGACCGCTCAGGCTAAGTAAGTCCGTTTCTTTCTTTGTTTGTGGAAGGCTTCACACACTAACCCACTTGTAGCAGTGTGGCCCCGGCTCCAGTCTGGTCTGCGACTAAAACGGTCTCGTCCCACTACAAATCCAGACGGAAGCAGGGAAGCTATCATGCGGCATCCCGATGGCTGGCGTGAACCATGATAAGAAGAAGAAGCCCTGTAACCTAATGAGTGGAACCACCAGTGTAACGATCTGACGAGAAAAAGAAAAGCGTGCTCAACAAGTGTAGGGGGCCTCTACGGGTTGCCATAGTCGGGTGCTGGCAGGAAGACCGAAACTGGCCTTAATGAAAGGCCAGTCATTTCACTCGTTAAGAAAAGTGCTGAACGAAGGATGCTGGTACGTCGACACTGTTGCAATGTCCTAACCGGCGGCTTATCCGGCAATTCTGACCCGGCTATGATCGTGGATCTTTCGCCAAGGCACCTTCAAGGGCTGTTTATGCTTGGTGGGAGCGCGGATCACGATGCTTCTCTCTGCGGAGTTATTACCAGTTTCCGGCGAATCTTGGTCGCAGTGGCGTGGCCGCGTGGGTTGAGTGAGTTCGGGCGGAAGTTCGATTTTTCCGGAGCGTGTAACGGACCTCGCGTCGTTGCGCCTTTATATTGTCAGCAGCAGTGGGATCTAGTGAAGCAGTTCTTGCCTCGTTTCTGCAGTCAAACGCATCGATTACAGTAAAGCGAATTCATTCCTGATGTTCTCTTTACGACTGCTTTGCTCGGCATCAGTCTGAGTTGCGGTAGTGTCATTCCTGCTGTACGGATTCTCTTCTTTCTTTGGCCACTGCTCGGGACGTGACGCAGAAGGCAACTCGCCTCAAGTCGTTTTTCGAAGGTTGTCTCTTCTTCGCATCACACAAAAAAGGGGTGACGCTTGCATTCTTCCTCTCCTCTCCTCTTAAGCCTCTCCAGTAGCCTGCCGGAGGAGTTTTTCGCGAAGACGCCGGCATCAAGGCAGTAATGCACACCAGGAAAAGGAATGTCCGATGGTGCTGGTCTCTTTGCCACCACTGTCTTTCCGACGGGGTGCTAACATGCTTCCAGCACTCCCTTCGGTTGAGCGTAGTTTCTTAGCATGCAACAGTCCTGCTGGCGCCCCGCAGTAAATCTGGCTTCGAACGCTTCTTTGCTGCGGGCCTGTCAGGCAGCCTCGCGAAGCAGCAGCGCTAGCCATAGCGTGGATACTTGAAGAAGCTCAACAGTCATCCCACTATGGTCGCGAACACTCGAAATACTCCCTGCGAGAGACGGTATAGCAAGAAGTCTGCGGGAGTCAAAACAGGCGTAGCACAGGCAGTCTGCCCCCTCAGTCTGTACTGTTCCGAAGACCCGTTGTTTGCTGTCGGCTTCCTTCGGAGCAGCAGAGATTACAGTTTCTCTATCCCAAGTGTGATCATTGCTCTCAGTTGCCTAGGTACCCCAACCTGGCTTGTATTTCACGGCGTGCTCAGGACGTTCAGCTCCAGCTGTGCCGGCGCGCTGTATCCCAAGAAGTCGTGTATCAACAACGACAGACTCACAGTTGCTACACCAACCACGGCAACAGGCTGCCGCCAGCGATCTGTGGTGTAAAGCTGCCTTGTCTCTGCGTATGGTGCGAAACCCGAAACAGCGAACACTTTCCTGTTGTGAATCTTAAACACTCTTCTTCGCCGCGTCTATTTTCATGTGGCGACCCGGATTGAACGATTTCACTACATGTCAGTTGCTCGCGACGCAACTTTTAGAAACCTTATTCCCTGAATGTATCCGTCCATCTTCCAGTTTCAAGAGCTTTGGAGAAGGAACTCCTGTCATCTCACCACCATGTTGGATCCACGCCTCATTGCCGCGATCATCAGCTGGATCCTAGGTACGGTTCTTACTGCCACTGCGACTCCTCCCATCATTCTCCGAAGTCATCCGTTCAACAGTTACCGCTATCCCTTTCCTCCATGTACACCGATTCCTCTCAAAAAAAGCAGAGGGATGCTCGTTTCTTCACCAGTAAACGGGTCAGAGGTAACCACGTAGGTCACGTGGCTTGGCTTCAACTGCACCACTTGTTGCTTTAGAGAGGCAGATGGTCCCGTCGTGAGGCGCACGCCGGACGAGCGTCCTCACGACGATGCAAGCTTCCACAGTTTTGTGTGCAATTACTTTTGCTTGGATCTGCGTACTCCCGCAGTCTTTGTGGCAACTCTGCTTTGGCCGCTGCCGATCCTGGTTCTCCTGGGCATGGCGGAGACGGTGCTCCTGGGACTGCACATCGTGGAAAATGCGACGAACTCCGACCCATCGAAGCGGATCTGCACGTTCGTCACCGCGGCGATGGACCTGAATATGGCATACTTCCAGTTGATTCTGGGAGTTACCATGACAGTCGCGGCTGGCGACGCTGCCTACGCGGACGCTATCAACTGGGATGTTTTGATGGCGTCTTCCTGTTTAGTATTGATTTCTATAGTTGGCTGGATTTACGCTGGTCTTGCGAGCAAAAGGGCCCTGCAGAGACCAGTGCCGTTGAAAGTGGAAGCGCAATGCAGCGCACGACACAGTACTTCAGATGCTCTTGCCTCCAGCACTTGTGCGGACACTGTTTCATCATGACAAAGGCCGAGAGTGCGCCGGCTGTCTACCCACAAAGACTTGACTTCGCGGTATCGTCGCATTTGCATGCTCTTCTGACATTTCGGAATGAGCTTCGCACCGTTAGACTACGGCGAGCACTGATTCCTGTTAAGCTATTGCCGCATCTCGGCCGCGGAACATGAACGTTGTGCCATGTGTCCTTTGTCTCTGTAGCATTTTGTCACTTAACTGGCAAGGCCAGGATGATTGGCCGACTCTGTGTATGTTCTGATTTTCACTGAAAGCAAGCATCGACGTAGGCCAGTCGAGAGACTCTACGAGTCGCGAGAGTACAGCCATCTGAATCAAGTGGCTCTGTAGCGAGCACTGATGTTAAGCTCGTAGCATCTCAGCTGCAAAGTAGCAAGGGCACTAGTCCACCTCGGGTGACGCAAACTGATGAGAGAGCTCGGTCTCTCTAACGTGCAGACAGCGCGACAGATTTCAAACACTGTGGCCACGAAGACGCGCGAATACCTTACAGGTGTGGACGTGATTCGAGAATGCCCCCCGGTTCTTCCGAACACGGTTGTCACTTAAGGACTTACAGTCCAAGGAGAGGCTGCTCACTCGTATCCGGTTGAGCTGTAGCTAGCCTCGAGACGGGCTCACAGCTGACCACTTGGTTCAGCTGGTACGACCGACTGTCGTGGCGTGTGATTGCTTGCCTACAGTATCCGAGTAAAACGCTACCCTGTCTCCGGCCGATCTGCGCCCTACTATCGCTTGGTACTGTTACATTTCACTAGAGCTGTGCTTCGCGACGCAGCTGTGCACGGCCGCCCACGGGACAGGGTTGACGCACACAACGACTAGGGACTTCCCCGACAGTGCTGGACACCATCTGTGGGGCGCTCCTCTGAGTGCGCCTCCTCGTTGCCGCGTAACGGACCGAGAAAACGGCAGACTGTGTTTTGAGCTTGAAGGTATCATGCTGGAGTCTACAGCTGCACAAACTAATCACCACGAGAAAAGCCCACACCGCCGTTGGCTGTCTGTTGGTCTCTCCCAGTCCAGCCCCTGCTGTCACAAAACGACTACGATCTGTCTACATATCCAGCGTGCCTTGTACCGCAGTGGACAGAGGAAAGGCGATGAGGAATCCTTTTTCTGTTTCTATCCGTTACTGCAACTGATGGGACAAGGAGGGATTTTCAGCGGGTTTGTACCAACATACGTTCGATGGGAAACATACTGAGTGAGCTGCACCCCTGGCGGTCTGCGCTGGTTCCACCCAGAGAGACATTCAGGGGTGCTCAGCCTGCATCTGCCTGCCTCTTAGCTGGTTCTTCCAGCCAGGTATCTCTTCGGGCTGCCTCGGGTGATGAGGGGGGAGTGAAGCTTCTTTCCTGGAAGAGCAGGCTTGCAGCACGTCTGTCTCCTTTCTTGTGCTAGCGGTAACCTGCTTAATGCGGGTGATGCACGAAAGAGACCTGTGTTGGTGTCAGGGGAGCAAGGCGAGGCAAGAGTTTGTGGCCGGACAGCTCCTTTTCTTTGGTAGGCCCCCCGGCAAGTGAGAAGATTGGTGCCTTATTCTTGATTGATAGGGCCACTGCAGCGCCGTGGGTGCCTCGTAGCACTGTTCACCGCAGAAGTAAACAGCAAGAAAAAAGTATATCTGCTGTGCTTGGAACCCGGGGTTGCCACCGGGCTGCGGTAATCCTCACGCCGGGAAGAAGCGCAGCAAAAGGCTGGGGGGCCCCAGAGAATCTATGGGGCTGCGGCCTACTTGTGAGAGAACAAGGTCTACAAGCACCCTACGACGCGGTCGATGTACCTCGGGCTTTACGGATTTGGGTCTGCTGGTAGTGGTTGAGGTCTGTAAGCCTGGGCTGAAAACTTGTTAGGTGCCTGCAGGGAAGCCGGGAGCTGCTGCCGGGTTTGTGTTGGTGTCCACCAGAAGCGACTCGTAGTGGCATGGAAAGCGGTGTTCGCCAGAAAAGAAGCGAGGCTTTCATTTGTCTCGCTAGATACCTTGACGGTGGCCGTTCACTATCCTAGTTTTCTGTTGCAGGAGAACACGCCCTCTTCTTGAAAAAACTTGAAGACCCGCCCGCTGGCAACGTTACTACTACAATGGAAGACAGCTCCATTACCGGAGATGCGCCCACGGCGCAACAAAAGCAAGCAACTGATTCAGTACGCCAATGGCATCCGGGCTCTCTCGTTTAACAGACAAAATTGTATCCGGCCCATCACCTTCTCCTCTACCTTTGACTCAATCCGGTCGTCATCTCGGCATCTGCTGCAAGAGCGGTCTTCAAGCTGGTGCCTTCCCGGAGAAGTTCCGCAGTTTCTTTGGATTGTTTAACACATAGGGAATAGCTTGTGCAGAAGGCTGTACTTGAGAAGCCTGCCTCTTGTTTGTGTGTCTCTAGAGAAAAAGGAGTAACACAGGAAAGACTGGAATACCCCTCACCGGGCTGTAATGTTGCGAGCAGCGCAAAACGTGTCCACGCTTCACAACCGTACGCAGCCTATCGAAGATACGCATTGACATGCGCAACTATCTTCTTTCATGGAGTTGTTATGCTAGATCATCAGAAGTATAGGGAAAATACGGGCACCGAGGATCGAACTC
>NW_027154208.1:11197-14530 GCF_002600585.1 Cystoisospora suis
GCAGACGTCATAGCCACTAGACCATGCCCGCGCGGCCGACCTGTCAACCACCTGGGTGGCCACAGATGACTGATCACTCGAACACTTCACCCCGCCTCATTCCCGGAGAATCCCCTTTTGTCGCGAGAGAATGTTGGGCGCTCCCTCTATGCTTCATGGTATCCTGTCCGGCAGGCTACACGACGGACCACGAGATCTAGTTTTTCCGCACCGGGTCATATGGATGGCGATGGAGTCTACAGCGACAGAGTTCTCTTCTGCAGCAGATTGTCGTTCTTTTTTTCCGACCCGGGGATGCTGTCGCTTCTATTCATGATCTCATCCCTCTGCTTCATCTTGGCGAGCCGGTACATCTTCGGCATCTCCGTCCTGGAATTCATGCCAGCCGAACTGCTTGGACAGTACGTGGCGAACGAATGGTTGGAGTCATGCCCATACGCCTCTTCGATTGCAACAGCCTTATCAATGACACTTTACGCCTACATGTGGCAAGCGCTTGCCCGTAAAATTGCGAAGGGTTATTCTCTTCCGGAGCGCTTCACGACACCTGGGCAATTTCCTTCGTGGATGAGAGGAAAAGTCGCTGTTGTGACTGGAGGTAACAGGGGCATCGGACGGGAAACGACACGGCAATTGGCGTTATGGGGTGTGCACGTGCTAGTCGGATGTCGTCGGGTTGAGGAGGTCCCCTTACTTGCAGAACAAGTTGCGCGGGAACACGCTCAAAACAAAGCTCAGTGCAAGCGGAAGGGACGGGTTGCATGCCCTTCACCTGGAGAGATTCGCGGTTTCTACCTCGATCTGTGCGACTTTGAAAGTGTGAGACGATTTGCAGCTTGGGCGTTAGTGGAAAGCCGAGGGAAAGTGGACATTCTTCTCAACAATGCAAGTATCAGCTCGTCTGGTAAACTGACGGTGGAGCAGAACACAGGATTTGAGAAGCATTTCGTCACAAACCATCTCGGGCCTTTTCTTCTTACAAATCTTCTTATCCCCGCTGTCAAGGCCGCACATGGTAGAGTCATCACAGTGAGTTCGGTAGCTCATATTTTCGGTGACTGCAACTTTAGACCTCTCGATGCGGCAATCAGGCCTGAAGCGGCCGAGGCTGTTGCAAGCGCTCTTGACCGTCCTCTTGAAGAACTTCAAAGCAAGCCGATCACGGAGAAAAACTACAATGGGAGAGTAATGTTCAATACAACTAAGCTTGCTAATATCTGGTTTACCAAAGAGTTACAGCGTCGCGTGGCTCAGGAGCGCAAGTCTAGGGCGGTGGCCTATGCAGTCAACCCCGGGCTTGTCTGTACCTGCATGAAATCTTCTCAAGGAAAGGATCTTCCCTTCCTTGTCAAGTCCATTTACGATCTTATTTGCCCCCTTTTCTGCAAGAAACCAGCCCAAGCGGCAGCGACTCAACTTCTTCTTTGCATGAGCGACAAAGAGCAGCTTGAAGGCGGGGCTTACTACAGTGACGGCAAAACCGGTTGGGTTGACCAGCACGCCCTAGACGACCAAAAGCAAAGGGAACTGTGGGAAGTCAGTGAGGCCATCTGTGAGCTCAACTGATAGACAGGCCTTTTGATTTCTTCTTCAACCACGAGAATGGTGATAACTTAGCGACCCTTTCCAGCTGAACTCCTCCGTTTTTGGAAGCAGAGCTGACCATCGCAATCGCAGTCAGTGCTTTCTTTCGGCATGCTAAGGTTTGACACAGATATGAAGATTTCTTGACTAACTATAAAGCGCTGCTCCTCCTTTACATGGGCCGGGTTTCGAAAGAGCACGGAAGGTAGGAACAATGCGGGCGGGTCTCTGACCTCTTAGCTCTTTCAAGTCCACCGTGGGAGCTATGAGATTTTTTTTCCTCTCCTTTCACACCTTTGAAGCAAAATGAGGTTCAAATGATGGATGAAGTGCGATCTCGTGACTGTCTGTCTGGAAGGATAATAACTCCAGGGGGGGAAGCCCTGGTCTTCTGATGTTGTCTGGATTGAAAATTCTTATCGCATTTCGGCTGTCTACCGATCAACACGAAGACACCTCTTACCGGCCCTTACACCAGTCGCCTGAGAGGGTTTTCCTGCTTTTGAAAGCGTAGCGGCTACTTGGCTTGCTTCTTCTTTATCGCAGCTGACCAAGAAACGACACTGTGCTGTCCATGCCTGGCGAAGGGGGTCTCTCTAAAATGACTATTTTCAACCTCCCCTTATCGCAAGAACCAATCTGGATGGAGAATCTCTTAAGTTGGGGAGCTTTGAGATCCGTGTGAAACTACGGGCTTCTCAATGATCCAGCCTGAGTTTTCTCCTTCTGATTCTGAAAGAATGCTGTCTCCTTCAAACCGATATCTAGGTGAACCCCTCGTTAAAAGGCTATGTATGGACTGAAGTGATTCCACACCCAAAGAAAGATCCAAGAAAGTTCGAGTTGCACTGCAAGAAAAGTCGAGATACTTCCCGAACAGTCTTTTAGCTCACTAGACTTGAGTAGATGAGCGCTCTCTACACACAATCTCAGTCGTCCATCCCCAGACAATAGCGATAGAAGTGTCTCACGTACTTGTAAATCAGACAGCTTCATGAACTTGACTAAAGCTCGTGTGGCAGCCACCAGCTACACACAATCCTTTCAAAACAGGTCATGATAATTCATGAGTGCTGGGAGATGGCTCCTTTCATCCAGACAACGTTACGAGCGAAAGAGCTTTCATTCACTACCGTATAAGAACACAGTGACGAGATTCTTTTTCTCCTGAGATAACTAAATACGACGGGAGCCCTTTGATCTTCACCTACGGTGCAGATTGTCCTACTAAATAGAGTAAGGCAAGGAAGAAAGTTACTGGGATAGCGTCGGAAAAGAGTCCCTGCATCTGAGCCTCATTCCAAGGTCTATTCTCGGGGTGGTGAAAAGAAGCGAATCTAATTTATGAACGACCGCTACCGACCTGTCACAAGAAGAAAAAAGTCACGTCACCCTGGTAACCTACGAGAGAGGTATCAGCAAATCTCATGAAACACGAGTGAATACACCGTGTGGAAATCGCGAAGTCGTCTCCGGGGGTCAGATGGAAAATGCGATTGCACACCTCGGAGTAGCAAGACTTCCCTCGAAGAGTGATAAGAAAATGGGAGTGTTGAGATCGTCAAGACATCTCATCGTTCGCCGCCTAATAGGACACGGCAGTAGATCACCATCCCTATTCCTGTGTCTCCAAGAAAGGAAAAGTGAGAAGAGTGCGAGGTACCTCTGTTTCTGAGACAGAGGGAGGTACCTGTGGTGTCTGTGCGACCTCAACCGTCCGCACCTTACCACGGTTCGCCGGTGCCACGA
>NW_027154208.1:14878-21552 GCF_002600585.1 Cystoisospora suis
CTTCTCACTGGTCCGGCCCGGGCAGCCACCGCGATTCTGCCTGCGCCTACATGGCAACAGAGCGGTCGCGGCTGCCTCGACTGGCACAACAGCACCTAGCTCTCTAATTCAGAACCGAGTTATCTAGATCTCTTATTCAAAACAGAGGTGTCTCGCTCTCTTATATAAAACAGAGGTCTCTAGGTCTCTAATCTCAAACAGAGGCATCTAGCTCTCTAAGATAGAGGTATCTAGCTCTTTAATCTGAAACAGATGTATCTAGCTCCCTAGTTTGAAGCATATGTATCTAGCTCTCTTAGCTAAAACAGAGGTATCTAGCTCTCTTATCACTTTTACCACTCACAACAGATCATGGCACTCCTGTCCCCGAGAAGAATCTAAATCCTTTCGAAATAAAGAAAGAAGAAAGGAAGGATGAAAACCATACAGACAATTTTAGAAGAAAAGAGAGTGTACATCGTTTACTGAGGTGTCAATCGATCTATCTTCTCGGTACAAGGAAGGACAAGCACATAGATAGATCATCGAGACTCTTCGACGTCTGTTCTTCTACGTGCGTTGAGATTGCATGCGCGCGAGGAGAGTCGTTTCTCATACAAGCTTCGCAAATGAGCTAACTGAAGTAGAGATAGAGATAGTTACCCGGTAAAGGCCAAGGAGTCGTTCGTCCCATGCTCTATTTTTCGGACTTCCTGTCCCCTTGTCTTCTCTTCGAGTCAAAAGACTGACTTTTTCGCGGTTCTCGAGTGTCTTTGTTTCTCCTTTCTTCGTCTCTCCATCGTATCTCTTTGCATGTCACTGAATGACCGCCTCATCCCGAACAGAAGTTCTTTCATTCTTTCTCTACAAAGACAGCTTGCCGAGCTGTCTCATTTCTCGAAGATTGACAGAGACGCTCTAAGGAGATACCTTGTCTTTCAAACTCTCCTTTTGCAAGATTATAGTCGTCCTCCTGCTAGTAGGGCTTACCTCTCCTGCTTTTCTTTCTCTTCCCGTTTACATCTTTTTTCCTTTCCCTTTTACCGGCTGGATCGGCCTACTTGCTTTTACCCCGACTTTTTCTCCAAAGAGAGTAGATGATCATTCTCCACTTTGGCTTTGTTTCTTCTCTTCTTCTGACTTCTCCTCCGTTTCAGAAGAAGAGAAACCTCGCCCGTCCTCTTGGCCATTTGATTGCATCGTCTCTCCTCTTCGCTTTGTATTCGGGGGAGTTCCCGTCATCCTCGTAGATCTGATCGTCCCGCGGATGTGTTTCTCTGCATATGGCTGGAATCCGTGGATCTTCTTTTCTTTTCTGCTCTTGGCTTGCTTCCTCGTCTTCTTCCTTTCTCGACCTCTCTTCGTCACTCTTTTCTGGAACGACGTCATCTTTGCCTCTGTGCTACCAGCCTCCTTCTTTTCTCTGTTCATCGTCTCCAAGCATCGGCTCATATACACCTCTTTGTCTAGAATTCGTCCTCTTCCTCTTCTTGCTTATCCCTCTCCGTGTATTTCTGCATTAACACCGCAGTAGATTTTCTATGGACTTCTCGGAACAGCCGTCTCCCTTCTATACAGAGGAGAAATAGCCACCTGTCTGTCTCAAGTGCTTTTCTTCTTTTCCTTTTCACCATAGAAACTCCGACATCTCAGACTAAGCTCACAAGGATTCTCTTTTCATCTCTCTTCACTCTGGACGTGTCTCACTCTCTTTTCTGTATCAAAGTTGTCTCCTTCTTTTCTCTCGTCTGCTTTTTCCTCTCCTTTACTTCTTCCGTTCAACGAAGTCACTCTCTTTTTGTCTTTCTCTTTCTCTTCATATCGAGTCCGTATCTTTCGTCAAAGAAGATCTCCTTCTGCTAATCTGAGAGCCTGTATCTTCTCGTCTCCCATCTCTTCGTATATCTCCCCCACTTCTTTTCTTCTTAAGTGACTTCTACTTTTTACACTTTTCATGAAATATGAAAAGGATTTGTCTGTCATTCACGTGTATGTACACCTCGTCTAGATCTCTCGAACTCAATTGTTTCTATCTTTCGCAGATTGTATGTACCTTTTGAAATAGATCTTTTCCTCGATATACATCATGACCCTTCTTTATATACCGTCAGCTTCTCTATCGTGAGAATCTCTTGTCTCAGATCGCTTTTCCTATTATGTGTTTCTTATCTTTCTCTCCTAAGATAACCTAGGCTAGCCAAGCATCTACACGCACACATACCTTTCTCTCTTTTCACGTTCTTCTTTTGCATCCTCCTTTCGGCATCTTCTCTCTTCCTTTCTTTCTCTCTTAATATGCATCTCCACCATGCTGGCTTTCCTCTTCTTTCTATCGATCGCCCAGACTCTCCGTCTTCTTCTTCTTTTCGCCTCTTCACAGCCTCTACCACAACGTCTCCCTATCTTCTTAGTCCATATAGAAGCCTAGAGAGAGAGAGAGACAGACTTTCTTCTTTCTTACGCACAAAAGAAAATGGTCTCTTTACGTATTTTCACGTTAAAGAGAATTGCCGACTCTAACGGGCAAATTCTGTGAAAAGAAGAGACACTCAAGGAAAGACCCCAAAAGAATCCTGCAGAACCGTTGAAATAAATAGATAGATAAATAATAGGTGATAGATAGAGAGAGACAGATAGAAGGGACGATCAAGATAGATAGATGAATTAAAGAAAGATAGACACATAGAGGGAAGATTCAAGTTAAGACAATGGGGAAAAAGAGGGTGTACTCCGTCTTTTTCACTGTGCATGAGGCACAGAATTTAGTCACCGAGAAAGGTCAGCCTGTCGATCCTCTTGTAGTAGTTCGATGCTGTGGGAGAGAGTACCGGACAGAAGTCAAGTATGCAAAATCGAACGTTGTCTCATGGGACGAGTCGCATGCATGGACTGATCTTAGTCTTACAGATGAGGTACGTACACATACACCTCCCTCCCTCTCTATCTCTAATCTATCTTCAATCTAACTTTAGTCTATCTATCTTCAGTCTGTCTTTGATCTACCGTAGATCTATCTTTAATCTATCTTTAATCTATCTCTAATCTATCTTTCTTAAGTCTATCTTTAATTTCTGTCTAGTAGTCTCTCTTTCTTTATTTATCGCCATGAGGTGTATCTGCAGTTGCAGGCGTATACGATATCAGCACCCTGGTGTATCTACACCTCTTCAGTGCGTATTAGTGTAAAGGTTTATCCCTCACACTCCTTGTATATATATCTGTATAGGTACAACTCGTATAAGGATTCATGAAAGATAGTGAATGTATCAATTCCTGTTCCTTTCTTAAAGTCTCTCTTCTTCCTTAGTCATCATATAAAGACAGGCTTCATAGAGTTAGAGAGATAGATAGATTGTTTCGCCTTATCACTGTTCAGATCTTTACCATGAGTGAGACAGAGGTGTCTTTCTTTCTTTCTCACTCTTTCTTTCTTTCTTTCTTTCTCTTTCATATCTTCTGGGCTCTATCATCTTCTCTTCTTCCTACAAGCCATCTTCTTGCCTATTCTAGATGTCTACTGCGTATGTGTGTTCTGTATGTTGTCAGTAGCCCGCGAGTCGACTAGATCTTTCTCTACGTCCCCACCTGCCTCTTTCTCTTCTTTCTTTCCGTCTATTACATATGCGCTCCTTGCACGTATCATCTTACAGTCTTTTAGAGATGTGACACGAGAAGGCCACATCCATTCTAGATAGATCGATAGAAGATAGATACATCTCTCTACCTGTCTATGTGTCTCTTTCTTTCGGGTCTATCGACTACTGTCTTAGCTTTATACATGGGGTATCTAACATTGACATATGCGTACATAGTACATCTCCACGTCTATCATCTGTCTACCTATACACAGCCATACGTCCATACATACGTATATATATCCATCGGTATATACATATATTCATATCTCTATAAAGATCTGTATGTCTAAATGTATGTCTAACAGAGCTTGATCTCTCCATGTGTACGGTCGCTTCTGTATGCCTCTGTGTATCTCTTAGGCTTCTTTCTTTCTTTCTTTCTCAACCTTTCTTTCTTTCTCTCTCTCTTTCTTACTCTTTCTTTCTCACCCTTTCCTTCTCACTCTTTCTTTCTCAACCTTTCTTTCTCACGCTTTCTCTTTCTCTTTCTTTCTCACCCTTTCTTTCTCACGCTTTCTCTTTCTCTTTCTTTCTCTTTTTGTCCTATTAGGAGTGGGAGGCTGCGTATATAACGTTCGAAGTTCAAGCGGCGAATGCTTTTTGGCGCAATACTCTCTTAGGCCGAGTCTCCGTCCAGTTAAGACTAGTTCAACTAAGAAAGACGCATCAACTCCGGAAAGCTCTTCCTCTACAGAATCCGGATGATACGGATATACATGTAAGACAGAAAAGAAGAAAAGATTAGACCAGAATCGAGAGACGCAAAGAAGAAGAAGAACGATCAGGGGATATATATACATATATATATATATATACATATGCATACGTATGTATGTATGTACGTCGCATGTATATCTGGCTTAGACCCTAGTTTAGAGAGAGAGAGAGAGTCGGATTGAGTAGAAGATCTGTATATCTCTTCGTCTTCTTTTTCTTATGTCAGCATCTTCGTCTTAAATATCACGATCTTTATTTTCCAGATCTCCTTTGCTTCTTCGCATTGGTCTTTCTTCTCACTTCTTTCGAAAACATCGATGTGTCTAGGTCTCCATAAAGACGAGAGAAATGCCTCTCAGGAGGACGGCGGTTTCTCTCTGGGGAAGGAAAAAGAAAAGTTGAACAGAATGTAGGAGGAGATAGCATAGCTACATAGATATATAGATAGAGTGGTACTGGACTATATATATAATATGGATATGTGTATCTATGTGTAAACATGTATCAGAAAGTGTTGGCATGTGTGGAGATGGTAGATACAAAGGCGTTGACTTGTGTCCTTGCTTGCTCCGTGAGAGACCCAGGGTGTATGTACACCCGAAGATCGCCTGCAGCACAAGGTATCTTCTTCTCTATCAGGCCGTCTACATGATCTATGCTGCATATTTCTACATGTTTATGCACATATGTATGATGCAGATACGAACATGTTTTCGAATGTATTCTCTCTATCATTGAGAATTGAGAGGTACATCTCTGTCTTTATATTCACGTCTATTCTATACCGGCTCAAGATATATATATACATATATATCTATATACATCTTTGTAGATACTAGGGAGATAGGTAGGTAGTTGTTTATGAGAAGAAGGTATAGAATGCTTGTATGAAGGCATGTGAGTGACGTATCTCTATGTATGTATGTATGTGTATGTGTATGTATGACTAATAGGGAACGTTACGTGTCACCATCTCCGCATGTGCGCCTGGAGAGGCTCCTCCAAGCCCAGGAGAAGAAGAACTTTTAGAGGATGAAGAAGACCAAGACGACTTCGTCGATCTACGCAAGGCTGTTATCGACACAAACCGTAAGAAAAAGAAACTTCTCTCTTCCTCGTGTTCCTCTCTCCGGGAACAATCTCCAAAGTATAAAGATGCCTTTCTATCTATCTTTAATCTATCTGTCTTTAATCTATCTATCTGTCTATCTATCTATCTATCTTTGATCTATCTATCTATCTACCTAGAGTGACAATTTCCCCTCTCTCCATTATGGTTCTTTAGTTATAGCTATTTCTTTTTTTCTCTTCGGCTAATAGAAGAGTAGTTCTCTTTCTACTGCATAGCTGAGAAGAGATACGGATCATCTCTCACGTTCCACCCCCGCATGTAGAGATGTGGAGGTGTGGTGTACATACACCTGTACAGGAGACATCAATATATGTGGAGTCATCTACTACTACGTATAGACGAGAAGCTGTCTGTATGAAAATCCGTGTGTGAAGGTGTATGTCTATGAATCTGTACGAAGACGTATGTATGGATGTATGTATGAATATGCACTATGTACGAATACGTATGAATATGCAGGACTATGTATAGATGAAGATCTGTTTGTGCATGTATATGTATGTATGTGCATGTATATGTATGTATGTGCAGGTGTATGTATGTATGTGCAGGTATATGTATGTATGTGCATGTATATGTATGTATGTGCATGTATGGGTATGTCTTATTTATGTGCGTGTGTGATGTTTGATGCGTAGAGATTCCTACAAGAGAGGCAGGAGCGCGACTCTTTCACGTCTACGTGACGGTGCATCGAGTAGAAGACCTCCCTCGGGCTAGCAAAGGTAAAAAGAAAAAGAATGAAATAAAGAAAGAAAAGAATGGGATCAAAGAAGAAGTGGAGGAAAGTCGATGTATCTCTTTCTTTCGTTCTTTCTTTCTCGTGTCGAGGAGCACTTTATTGAAAGTGAAACTAAAGAGAAGAGAAGAAGACGGGAATAGCTTTACCCGATCTTTCATGGACTCATCCTCTTGTTTCTACGTCCCTTCTGATCTTTCTTGCGTCTCTTCCTTCTTACATTCTTTTCTTTTTGCCAGTCGATCATCCTACATTTCTATATCTCATCTATACTTAGGCAGATCATATACAAGTTCTATACATATGTAGATCTTGTATAGGTGTGTCTGTGTATACATAGAGGTGTTCACAAAGACTGTGTGTATCCCTCTCTCTGTCTGTCTGTCTCTCTGTCTCTCTGTCTGTCTCTCTGTCTGTCTGTCTGTCTCTCTGTCTGTCTCTCTGTCTGTCTGTCTGTCTGTCTGTCTCT
>NW_027154209.1:0-33907 GCF_002600585.1 Cystoisospora suis
TGAGGGCGAGCCGCTGTCGCAATCCGGGGCACTGGCGAACCATAGCGCGTTGCTGCCGCTGTCGTGTGCGCGGGCAGCAACAACGGTATGGTCACTCTTGTCCGTGTGTGCCGTCGTGTGCTCAGGCTTTCTATCCTCGGGGTTCAGTGCATCTCTCTTCTGAGAGACGCAGTGCACATGCTGAAGCGCCGGTGCTGAACAGCCAGATAGGAGCATGCCGGGCTTAGCCCTCATGGTAGTAGCCTGCGATCGCCTTGAGCCCAGTGGGAGCTCTACCCGTCCTCGAGAAAACCCGGCGAGGGAGTTCCCAAGTGTAGGTACCTAGCATGGTGATTTTCTTTATTTTTCCGTTAGCGTCTGTGGTGCCCGCCGTACAAGTCCGGGCCGCACTTCTAAGTCTTGCCGGCTGCTCGAATCGAAACACCCATTTGTCCCTCGTGGCGCCACACTGCAAAAACACTTTGACCGCAGACACCTGAATGTGAACAAGGAGCCGGCATTACGGGTTGTTCAGGACGACGAGAGCCCCGCGCACGCTCCACTGGAGTATACAGCTCAGCTCTCCTGTGACGGTCGAACAACTACTAGCACTGGTTCCACAGAAACAGTATCCTTCAACCTGGAGGACAGTCAATTCTCCTTGTAATCTCCCGCCTTCGCGGCATGTCTACTGCCTCCGCAAGAGGTCCGCTCCAAGCGCCGCGAGTGTACAGTCCCTGCCTGCCTAGCAGATCCAGCATCCTTCTACCATAAAATCTGTTGCCCTGAGCGTCCCAGAATCCGCACACGTTAGAGAGCCCCTGCCTCCATGGGCAATACTCCTAGCCGCCTATCACAGCGGCACTGTAGCAGCTCAACGGCTGACTACCCGCCGAGTGTCCAGTCTAGCTGTTGAGACCATATTAGTGCCGAGTGAGAGCCGAGGCAGGAGGTTAAAGCGCCAAGGAACTACGTGTGTGGAGAAAGAAGGAGAGCGCCTATCCGCTCTAGTTCTTTCCGTCGACAACAGCGACCAAAACTAATAGAGATTGTGGTCTGCCACCCGACAGACATGTCAGTCCATCTCTCCGTTGGTACTTGGAGAAACAGTAAGCCCTTGACTAGTCAGTAGTCGTCATGGGATGCGGCCGCTAAACACAGTCACGAATCAGGAAAGTGGGAAGAGAATACAGCGTTGCTTCATAACAAACGAAGCTCGCTGTAGAGGCGCTGCTTCTTGTAGGAGTAAGCTACAAGATGAGGCAACCACAACCGAGGAAATCATACACTGAGAATGTGTCTGGTCTGAACAGAGTACATGGCTCTTGCCTTCTTTGTACTCGCATCATGGTATGGGCGGTGGTGGTCTTCAAAGGAGCCGAGATTCTGTCGCTCCTTCGATATCCGCACATCTCCGGGAAACTGAGCTTCTTGGACATCACTCTTATCCTGAGAGAAGGGAAAGGGAGACAAGGGAAAAAATTCTGCTGTTTCAGGCCGCAAACATTGGAAGCTGTCTCTTAGCCATGTTCCTTCTCTCTTTCCCTAAGCTGAATTCAGGGATATCTCTGGGAAAGAAGGGGAAGGGGGGTCGGGTACTCCTCATCAGCATGTTCTTATTGTCTGCGTCTTCTCACATGGCGGTGTTTCTGCTGCTCTCTCATCGTAAAGATGTCAAGAATATCTACTTCTCTTTTCTACGAAGCATAATCCTTCTTTTCCTATTCCATTGTCTTTTAATTTTTCTTCTTGAAGGCGTGTCTGGTTAGCTTGCCTTCGGCCAGCTTGTTTTCTCTTTTTTCTCCGAAGAGAGAGAAGCAGATAACCGCGGGCCTTTTTCTTCCCTCCTCTTCCCGCGTGCTCACTCACGAGCAACATCTCTTCTCTCTCTGAGTTCCCCTTTGTCTTGATTCTCCCTAATCTGTTTCTCTAGCTAAAAAGGAACCCATTCAACTTCTCTTTCGTTAAACTTTACGAGACAAGTCCCCGGGTGGCGTTTCCTGTTCGTTTTCAGCACAATTTCTAATAGCCTAATCAATCAATCGTCTCTCTTCTTTCTTCATCTTTTCCTCCATAACAACCAACTGGTGGAGCGGACAAACACACAGACAGACAGGCGAGTCTTACTACTGATATTTCAATGACGGAAGCTCCTCGCCACTTCCGCGCCTTTTCTACCTACGAAAAGAAGACTGCTGATGTATGATGAGAGGTCTCCTGCTGTCGTAATCGAATTTTTCTCAACCCCGGCTGGCGGCGCCAGCAGGAGGGAAAGACGAACCATGGACTTTTTCTTTCTCCTTTATCCTTCTACCCGAGTAGATCTTCGGAAAAAAGCAAACAAACATGACACACAAACTAAGGACAGATGTTCGTAGTCGCCCTTCCACAAAAGCATCCGGTTCATACAGTTGATAGACCAGACGAGACACTCCGTTACTTCCCTCGAAGACACTGGTCACAAGGGGAGGATCTAGCAGTAGCATGCACTCCACTGCATGATCCGAAACATATACATGTTTACTCCCATACACAGGTGCATACATAGTTGTATGTGTCATGAGAGATGTGGATAGACGTATGGATAGAGGTGGTATTTAGATGTCTCAGTCAAAGAATGCAAGTGCAGACCCCTGAAAGAAAGATATGAAGCGAACAGGAGAGTGGTCGAGCACATCATCACATCTCTGAACTCTTCTTATCTCTCTTTTCCTTTTTTCAAATCGAAGACTCTTCCGTCTCAGTAAACTCAAGGACATGAAGAGAGATGAAGAGCTCCGATGAGGAGAGAGGCGACGCCTTCCGCCGATGTTCTTCGTAGCTTTCCGTCTGGTACAAGAGAAGTATCGTCAGCGTCTTTCTTCTTTTTCTTTTCCAAGGGGCATGAAAAGAAGCCTCTCTCTTCACCTCGTTAATCCTCTTTAAGGAAGCATCGATCGATTGTCTCTGCTAGTAGTAGCCCAGCGATATCCTCTCTAGGTCTTTTTCAAAGCCTCCCTACGTCCTTGGTGAATGGTGTGAGATCTGTCTCTTCTTGCTGTCTCTATCTCTCCTTCTATCTTCATCAAGAATCTTCTTCGTATCTTCCTTCCTTGTCTTGGTTGTTTTCCTCCTTTCTTTTTCTATTTTTCCATACACGCGCGTGATGGATGCATTTCTCTCTCTCTAAGACTTTTTTCATCATACGTAGAAGTGTCTTGAATTATGTCGTTTTATCTTCCTCCTCCGCCGACTCCCGTTCTCTTAGCGTTTGAGAAGAAGAAACTTCTCAGACAGCAGCAAAGACAGAGACAACGATCCAAACAGCATGAAGAAGCCTCGCTTCTCCCTTCGTCAAGAAATCGAAAGAGTAGTAGTAGCAGTCACAGAGGTAGCTGTATGAGTAGATCCTCTTCATCACAACCCCCCGCTTTCTCATCTGCGACACCACCTCTCCTCCATCCATCTTCTTCTTCATCCTCATCTCGTTCTTCTCTTCTTCATACGGATCGTCTTCCATTGGAAATCGCCGCTACGAGCCAAGACAACAGCCATGTCTCTCTGACCAAGGGGAGCAGAAAAGAATATACCGTTCGTAAACCTCCTTCCTCATCTTTCTCTTCTTCGGCGACCTCAGCTCGCCCTAGCTCTTCAACGACTACTGTAGCTGAGTTACTGGCGGATCATACAGGAAAGAGACGACTTTCTTTTCAAGATAAGAAAGAGAGAAAAGGAAAAGGAGGAAGAGGAAGGACAGCAAGCAAGAGCGATAATAAGACTAGGTGTCATATTGTCTTACCTGAAAAGAACCGTCCATTTCGCTCTCTCTCTCCTCATGAGAGTAGTCATAGCCCTAGTCAAGAGCGTGTTGAGAAAACTGGGGAAGAAGCCGTGGTCTCAGCGGCACATCAGAGCAGCAGTGCGCCTTTCCTTACTATCTCGTCTATAGCCAGGAGAGAAGAAGAAGAAGCCAAGCACAGAAAGGTTCACAAGAAAGGAAGCGCTCAGCCGCCCAAAGTTAGTGATGAACATGAAGTCAGGAGAAGATCTCGCTCTACGTCAGGGAAGAGAGGAGGAGGAGGAGGCCCCGCCGATGTTTTTTCTCTTCTGATCCCTTCTACGGGGAATATGAGCGTGCTTTCTCGCAACCACAAGACTTCTTCCAAGTCGCATATAGATGGTGAAGAAGAAGAAGAAAGAGACGAAGAAGGAAAAGAAAAACAAGATCTGCTGCCGACAGTCCAAGGGGGGGGAAAGAGAGGAAGCCGGAAACGCCTTCGTAGTAAGGACGATAGTAAGAGTTCGGACACCCGAAGGAAATTGAATCTTGAAGAAGAAGAAGATGGTAATGCTGTCGAACAAGAAGAAGAAGAAGATGAACCTTCCCAAGGTCTTTCTCTTTCGAAGAAGAGAACTGCCCCGAGTAATTGCCATCCTAAACAACCTGTGAATGGCCTACATGAATCTTGTACAGAGGCAGGTGGACGTGACAATCCAGGCGGAGCGAGGAAGAACAAGGAGAAGCAGATAAAGACAAGGAGGAGAGAAGAAAGCACTGGAGAGGCAGGAGAGGTCTTGTTATCCCCCCCATCTGCTGTTGTCAGTGAGAAAGATCTCAGAGAGAAGACTGTAAGAAGAAATGAAGAAGAAAACGAGAATGGCTTTCTTCAGAAGCCCTCAAAGACTCCTTCTTCTAAAGTGGATATATCTCTCATAAAGACCAAAGCAAGGGACAATACAAAGGAAGAGAAGGAGGCGTACAGTGTCTTGACGATGAAACAGCAGAAAGATGGTCAAGACGACCCAGGAGTGGGGCATTACTTCATTGGCGTTGTCGATTCTCAATCTCTCAAAACTTCAAAGAAGAGTAGAACAAAGGAAAAGAGAGATAATAAAGAAAACGGTGAAGCAGTGGCAAGAGGAGAAGGAGAAGCAGGAGGAGGAGGAGGAAAAGAAGGAAGAGGGGGAAGAGATAGCTTTTTAATGGTGGAGACAAGAAAGATCGATCATGGCTTGAAGAGTCGAGCGAGGCAGGTTGGCGTTCGAGAGGGGAGAGAAGGAAGAGAGGGAATCATGGGTCTCTCAGTCGAAGAAGACGACTTCATAGAAAAAGAAGGAAAGGCAAGAAGAAGAGGAAGAGAAAAGGAGAAGAAAGGCATTGTCATCCGAAAGGACGAAGGAGGTAGAGGTGCTGAAGCTTATACAACTCGCACCGGGGTACGAAGCCAAGAGATTCTTCTGAGTGTAGTCTTCTTATTGTCGTGGCGCCACTTTCCTCTCTCTCTTTCCGTCTCTCTTCTTAGCTTTTCTTTCTCTCGATTTCTTTTCCTCGAGATGATTGAAAGTCTTGCTTAACACGTCACCACATCAGGAAGGAATCGATACATGATCCCCTTTCTTTATCATCTTCTTAGCCTTCTCTCATCCACTCTCTTCACTCGCTCGTCCCAAAAATCTAGATAGATAGCTCTCTTCTTTTATTTCATGAGGAGGATATTCGTAGAAGAGAATAGGGCGGTACTTTGTTTCTTTCTTCTCTCTTGCTTGGAGCTCATAGTCTCCCCCTTCTGCTCTTTCCTTCGTCCTAGAGGATGACAGGCTGGTAGCTACTCCTCAGTCGATCAAGTTTTCTTCACGAACAAAGTCCCTCTTCTCAGCTTCTTACAGAAGCCTCTCTTTCTTCAAGACGACAGCGCACATCCTCCTTACATGAATCTCTATACAGGCCCGCGGTCTCCCTTCACAGGAGTCACTGATGTGATATATATATATATATATCGCTCTAGACATGTCTATAGATATGTATATCTCTCCTTGTCTTATAAACGTCTATCATTCATCTGTGTCTTCGAGTATCTCTGCAGTCAATGGCTTCCAGGTCTTCTTTTGCTTTCCTTCTTGTCTCATTGCTGTGTTCTTATAGAGATCACCAGGAGACAATCGCCGTTATCTCTCTTCTTCATCTCTTTCTTCTCCTAACCTTACAATGCGATCTTCGCCGACGCGGCGACCCCGTCACCATCGTCATCATCATTCTTCTTCTTCTCCTTCTTCTTCTCCTTCAAGCCCTCTCCGATCTACAGCAAAAGCCGCCCAAAGTGTCCTTTCTGCGTCTGCCTCGATGACAGTCCCCGTGTCTCCAGGGTCTCTTTATGTGAAGAGACCTCATCCTCTTCCTGGTCTTCCTACATCATCTTCTTCGCCTCTACGACTGCGGCGAGGTCTTCGAGGAGGCGAAGGAGAGAAAGAAGAAAGAAGTCTCCGTGTCCGGTCTCCTCATAAGACGAGAGAGGAAATTGTCTCACGGCGTTTTTATCGTCCTCATGCTCATAAACACCATACGTCTCATGGAGGGAGTTACGCTTCATCTTCATCTTCCCCTCTTCTTCATAGGTCAAGAGTGAGATCTTCCTTGTTGAGGAAACGTTCTTCGTCATCTCCCATAGGAGAACACACTACCCATCTACCAACTATGAAAGGAGGAGGAGGAGAGAGAGAGATGCGAACAGAAGAAGCAACTCCTCTTCGAGGGACACATGAGGGGGACGATAGGAGAAGACGAGGGTCTTCTCCAAGTAGTCGTCGAAAAGAAAGAGTTGGATATTCATCAGGTTCTCCTGTGCCTTCCTCTCGGAGGGATCACTCAACGGGGGTGAAACGATTATCAACGATTGAAGAGGAAAGATATCTCGGAAGATCAGATGTGGAGACCAGAGCTGTTGAGAGAGGGAGAGAAGAAGAAGAGGAACAAGAGCTGATGGTTGAGACAGAAGAAGAGGAAGAAGGTCACGGCCGTGATGACCGAGGGGGAGAAGGTGCAGATAGAAAGAGAGGGGAGAGAAGAAGATACCGGGAGATTTCAGGAGGTGAAGTGAGAGAGTATGTAATGGAAAGCGAGGGAGAGGAAGAAGAAGATGAAGAAGAGAAAGATTCTCTGTTAGGAGATCAACAGATATCTGAGGATGTGAGGAGGGAAGGAGCGTCGATTACGAGTCATAAAGACAATTCTCTTTTACGTTCGATTGACAAACGAGAGAGAAGACGACGCCGGAACGGGGGTTCAACAAGAATTGAAGAGGACCACCACCATCACGATGATGTTGATGATGAGGTGTACATACACCCGGAAGATGCTGAACATCATCGCTATATTTACTATCGAAAAGGAGGCGGGACAGGAAAAAAATCCCGACGGCCAGGATTGAGGAGGACCAGTAAACATGTTCTTTCAAGTAAGAAGTTGATCTTTTCACTCGATCATCCTCATTCTTCTCGACATCTGTTGAACTCATCATTAGATCGCTCAAGAGAGCTGCAAGCAAAGAAGATGTATACGACAACTTCTCCTCTTAAGTCTCCACGTAGACAGAATCCCCTCCCTCATCACACCTCGTCAACGTCATCTTCTTCATTCTCTCCTTCTAAGATCTTGGCTCCTCGCGGACTATCATCTTACTCCTCTGAAGGGATCACTTTGGCTCAAGCTAACGACCCACCCGATAAGCCTCATAAGGAGAATATACCTATGAACAGACCCATCGGTCCGAACCGTCTTCATTCCGTCTCTCCGTCACGTTCCTCTTCTTCTTCTTTTTCGTCTTCTATGAATATCCTTGCAAGAACACCGCCTTCCTCTTCATCTTCTTTTCTCTGCGGATCAACTCAAGAAGGTCTTCCTTCTCATGCTGTCAATACACTCCAAGGGCCATTGATGCCGTTTCCATCAAGTGTGAGGTATGCCCCATCCAACTCGTCACCTCACAAGCTTGTCTCTTTAAAGACATCTTCTCCAAGGAAGATTCTTTCCCAGATCCATTCTGACGTTACGGGGATGTCTCATGCTTCTTCGCCTCTTCGCTCACGCGGTCTGATAGCCCCGATAGGAAAAGGAGACGATCCAGAAGTCAGATGCCCTTCAAGTAAAAGTCTGAGAGTCTCTGGAAGGGGGGGAGAAGAAGCTTCTTCTTCTTCCTTACATGGTGATCCCAGCACAAGAGGAGGAGTTGCATCACTTCATTCATTGTGTATCGGAGATATACCATTTACTGGTAATACGACTGGCAGTAGTACTAGATCAACTACTACAACTACTATGATGATGGCGAGATCCTTAGACAACTCTATTGATATGTCTTCAGTATCAGATAGAGGTAGAAAAATAGAAGAAGAGAATCTTCCACTTCAAGGACAGGGAGGGACCAGTTCTTCAAGTTTCTCTCCTTATTCTTCTCGTCATCGTCATGCCCGTCCTACCTCCAAAGGTGCTCTACGAGATGCTCCACGCTCTCTTCTTCCTTCAGTCATAGAAGAGGAACCCCAAGAGAAAAGAAGTAGAAAGACGAGTACTAGCAACAGCCGACGAGGCGATGCTCCCGAGAGCCACCATCGGAGAGAAGAACCAGGAAAGATAACGGGGGGAGATAGCGAAGGCATCATAGAGGAGAAAGAGGATGGGGGGGAGAGGAGAAGAAGAAGAGGAGGAGGAGGAGATGTCTTTCAGGAGAATCGTCGCTCCCCCCCCCGCCTCCTTCATCCATCTCATAGCAGTCATGAAGAAGAGCCTTCCTCCCATGAGATCTCTCAGCAGGATGATCCATGTCGATCAACTATCACGGCTACTGGGGAGATGCCTAGTAAGGCTCCTCACCCGGGAGCCCCCCTTTTACCTGAGATGCGAGCACGACGCCATTCATTAGGAGGCGTCCGAAAGACTCATCAGCAGCAGACCTATTCTTCTTCTTCTTCTACAGCTTTGGACGCTGAAAGAGGCGAAAGCAGCAGGATAAGAACTTATGACTGGGAGAGCTCAGAAGAAAGGAGAGAAGGGAAGGGGGAGGTTTTTCATCACAACAGAATGGCGTCCGTACCTGCGCCAAGCTTGCATCTCCAGCAGTTACATATGGATAAGGGCGTTCGAATCAATCGCGAACTGATGCGCTTCAATGCTCTTGAAGCCCGTATTGTCGTCTCAGAGAGATCCACAACCCAGACGAATGCAGGAGTCATGGGGAAGATCCCCGAAGAGGAGAAGAAGAGAAGGATGCCGTCTCTTGGAGGAGAAGCAGGGAGGGGGTTAGGAGAAGACGATGAAGAGAAGAAACGTCTTCTTCTTCTTGCTTCCTGTGAAGAGAGCAACAGAGAAGGCGAACGACAGCTTGTGCAAGAGGAGAGAAACACAGAAGTGGAGAGAGAAAGAGAATCCCTAGAGAATGCAGCAAGAGAAAAAAGGAGACAGGGGAAGGATGAGAATCCCATAGCTCTGGAAGAGGAGGGGGAGGACAAAGAAGAGAAAGGGGAGAAGAATGGTGATGAGAAGGAGAAGAATCGATGCTCAGATCATTCGTCAACTAGCTACAATCGATGCTCCAAGAGATCTCCACATACGGGGGAAGATCGTCTCCTTCCTCAACCTCCTGTGACACCTGACTGTGCAACGGTTCTTCTCCAACAGAAGAGAGACAAAGAGAAAAGAAGACTAGAAAGAAAGAAAAGACAGCAAGCATTGCTGAAAGAGAAAGAATCGAAGCTCAGTGCGGATGATAACGATGGCTCCCCCCTCCCACCCCCTCCAGCCGATCCTGCTTCCTTTGCATTCTATTGGCTTAATCATTCTCCGACTTTAGAAAGAGAAAGAAAGAGAGAAGGAGAAGAAGGAGAGGCAAGACGAGAAGGGGGAGATCAAGATCATAAGAGATCCATGAATCTTCCCAATCCTGATGTCTCTGCTTCTTCCTCGTCGTCATCCTCATCGGGGTCTTCATCCTCTACTTCTTCGCTGACTTTTTTTGTCGAAGACAAGGAGAACCTTCAAAACTTTTCGTCAGCCTCTGAACAGGTAGATAACCCTTTCAACAGATCAAAGAATCTCTCTCCAGATCCCCTCTCTTTCTCTGCTTCTTCTAGAGACGATCTCATTATGAAGGGGAGAATAAGGAGAGAAAAGGACATGAAAGGAAATCTCTCTCCTGTTACAAAGAGAGGTCCCCCTCCCCTACCTCCTCCTCCTTCTTCTCCTCCTCGGGCCGTTGTCCCTACTATCGATGGCGATAGAAGGCGTTTTACCAGAGATCGTCATCTATATAAAGGTATCGTCCATGAAGGAGAGGCAAATCACAGACATCCTTCCGAGTCAGATGGAACAGGAGGCAACGCACTACAGAAGTTTCAAGGAGGGATAGGAGATAGAGGGGTAGGAACGCGAAGCGTTGGGAGTACTGCGGCAACAAGTGCGAATACAGAGATGAGCTTAGAAACGAGCTCAAGTGGTCTAACGAGCGGAGGGAGGCTTCACGATCCAAGTACTAGTAGTAGTAGTAGTTCACGTTTTATTCCAAATCATAATACCTTGGTGGGAAAGACTTTTGAAGAAAGAGGTGGAGAAGGGTATCTTCCTCCTCCTTCTTCTCTTTCTCTTTCTTCTCCTCTTCGTCCATCAGGATTGCTGAACTATCAGGCGCCTCGTCAAGGAGATGAGAACGTGGGGGAGATCAACAGGAGGAACTTCTCTCTTCACCATTCTCTCACTTTATCAGACTCGGAAAGAACCGCAACCCGAATGCTTCCTTTAGATGAACGAGACAACAAGGCGACTGAAGGAGGATTGTTTCTGTCTCCTTTCTTCCCTTCGTCAAATAGAGAAGATGAGAGGAAAAAAGAAGTAGAGGTAGATATGATGGAAGCGAATCAGAAGATGAGAAGAAGCCATGAAGGGGGCCTGGCGAGACGTGGAGAAGAGGGGGGATCTTCTTCCTTCTCAGCATCAGCAAAACGACACTCTTCCTTAGTTGAGGCATCGAGCTCTCTTCTCTTAACACCTACCTTTCCGTTGCCTCCTTCTTTCTCTGCTTGCCCCCCTTCCTCTCCCTCTCCTATCGTCCCTCCTGCTCCTCTCTCCTCTTCTCATCATTCACAGGCTTCTTTTTCCTCTCCTCATCTCTACACCTCCGCCGGTGCTGTCTTTTCTTCTTCTTCTCGCACGTCTCCGTCCTATGCAGATATTTCCCAGGCTTCTAGTGAGAAGAACAAGACTGTACACGCATCTTCTCCTTCTGTCCCACACACTGAAGTTCTTTCTCCCTACCTCCCAAGCAACAGCACTCATACTGGGATACCCATAGGAAGGGGAGGGGGAGAACGAGTAGAAGCTCAGATAGAATGGTCTTCAAAGGAAAGAGATTTATGGATGAAAGCTATTGCTTCTGAAGCTCTAAGGTCTCGTGCTTCTTCTATACGAGTGAAATTACCTGTCCCGGCACCGCCTCCCTTCAGCTCTTCTTCTCATATTGAAGGAGACGGAATAGGCGGGGATGGGGGAGAAGAAGAAGACGACGAGGGCGATATTCTGGTTGAAGAAAATGATAATGATGAGAGGAGAGAAGCCTACTACCGAGAAGAAGCCTCGAGGCAAATCTTCACAGGTAACGACAAACATACGAAGACTATGCTTCAGTGTATACATGTGGACAGTCTTCTCAGTCATTCCTTGATCATCTATCTATCTAGCTAGCTATCTATCTATCTAGCTATCTAGCTATCTATCTATCTATCTGTGAGGACTGTCTGTAAAAGGAAGGTGTCTGACACTTTTTCTGTACTTTACAAACTTCCTTCTTCAAGAACGGCTTGAATTGGAGTAAGCTTCGAGTCATGTATATCTTGTCTCTTCTATTCTTTCAAGCGGTGCTATCGATTCATATCTCTCTGCCGTCCTTCCTGAAAGTGTGTCTGTCAATCTGTCTGTCAGCTGCTATTCTCCTCTACGTTTCATACGTATAGGCCTGAGCTTCCCTGTGCACGTGGATGTATCCGTCTATCTCACCAATTATATATATTCGTGTGTAGATCTGGAACATGGGGATAGATGGACAGGCCTATAAGGTTGTGTATATGTATATCTATTCATGTCTACAGATGCCATAAAAAAGCCCGCCGCCTGGATCAGTACTCGGTTTCTCAGGGGCCCATTCCTCTACCGTACATCTATACATGGATAGGCATCTATGAATATGTATGAGTATATAGGACTATATATCTTTGTATGAATACGTATGGGTGTGTGTATGAATATGCATGTATGGAGATGGCTGTATGTGTGAATATGTATATATGTATGCTATCTCTCCAGGTGTCCAGAACTTCTTATCATATCTTTCTTCTCCGTCGTCTTCTCCCGAGTCCTTCCCGACCTTTTCTTCTCTTTCTTTTTCTTCTTCTTCTTTCCCGCTGCCGTCTCTACGAGAACTTCTTCGCCTTCTCTCTCCTCCCCGTCATCTCCCAGGGGGACAAGAGAAAGAAGAAGGAGACCACTCAAAAAGTGTGTTGCATGCACTAGGCATTCCCAAGCCACCAGCTTCATCTTCGTCTTTCTCTTCTTCACTCCCAGTTAGTGGCAGAACAAGCAGCGAGAAGAATCCTCCTGAGGTTCATATCTTCACAGCATTCTTTCTCCCGCTCTTAAAGGTACGTCTTGAGAGGTCAAATCAAGCGTTTTCTCGTCTTCTTTCTTTCTTTCTCTTTCATTTACCTTATACACGAGATTCATGTATCATCCATGCCTTACTGCTCGTCTTTCCTTGTTTCTCTTTCTCTATTGTACATAGTCATCCTTTTCTTCAAAACTCCTCAAGGGCACGTGTGTTTCATGAGAAAACAAAAGGTGGTCGGTTCATTCATTCTTCGTTTCATCTTCATAGAAGAAAAGCTCTCTTCTTCTCTTTCTTTCTTTCTTTTCTAGGCTGCAGAGAGAGCGACAGCGCGATCGGAGCTTGAGAAGGTTGTCGCGACGTTTCCTCTAACGGCGGGGTGTAGTGACACCCGGAGAGATATCCTCGTTGCATTTGGTATGTCGCTTGAGAGTTTTCCCCCCTTATCTCTCTCTCTCATACTTCGAGAAAGAAGGCTCTATGTTCCTTATGTATCTTCGCCTGCGTATGTATCGATGATAGACGCCTTCATCTTCTCTTTCTCTCTCTTTCTCATGGACTTTGTATAGAATCAACTAGGGGTGATGACCTATTCATTTCAGGGACGTCAGGTCTGTCAAACAAGCGCGTTATGCTGCTTTCTTGGAGGAGAGAAAAAGCTCTACATACGTCTCTATATATGCGGGTATCTAAGAATAGAGATATGTATGTATCTCAGCAGAGAGAATTGCAGTATGGATTGCTTGACGGGGAGTATCGATATCCATATATTTATCGCTCTCTATGTGTCCGTGTCTACTTTTTGACCTCCGAAAGAGGAAAGATGACTCAGTTTCTTAGATTTCTTCCTGCTTCGAAAAGTTGAAGTGAGGAATAAAGAAAAAGAAAGAAAGAAAGACAGTTTCTCTTCATCCAAGCAGCCCGGGATCACGAAAGCCATTAGTCGCGAAAATGCAACAGATCTCTCTCGAGAGGACAGAAAGAAAGGTCCCGATGATCTGTGTCGTCTATGACGATCCCGTACTTAAAAGAGAATCTACGCTCCTCGATGTATCTTTCTGTCTTTCGTTGTTTCTGCCTCTTTCTGTCTGTCTCCTGCGCAGCCGAACGTGTAGCTAAGTCCGCTGTACGTGAGATCCGTCGACACTTCGGACAATTTGCGGTGTACATACACCGCAGAGCTCAATGGCTGTTAGAAGAACACCAAGCCAGGGTGGCCCATCGGCAGAAACAACTGGCTCTTCGCCGCGAAGAAGAGGTCGGGGAACATACACATGTATATTTGTGGACATATCATAAGAACATATATCATCTCTCTCTCCATGTGTAGACGTATGTATCTCCCTGTGTCTCTACATGGCTCTAAAAGGAACTGTGGCAGGTGAGTTTCTTGCTGTATGCATGGCTTCTCTATCTCTCTGTCCCCGAGTGGCAAGCTGAGCAAGTGCATCTCGGGGAAGTGCGAAAAGACCCTAGCTGTTGAAAGAGTTTCTTCTTTCCAGCCAGCTAGCTAGCTAGCTGTTCACAGGCGGAGACGCAGTCGATTCACAGGACGACAGCCTCCTGATAGGAGGGGGGGAGGACAAGAGACTGAACTTCGAACTTTTTCTTGTCACATCTCCTTCTTATACTAATGGCTCCTTCCTTCACTGAATAAACTGAAGTGTTGCATGCGTTGATGAAAGTCTCTTCCAGGGTGAGAATTCAGGGTGAGAATAAACACCTTCTGAATACGCTCTGTTCTTCTCTTCAGCCATTCTATCCATCTGCCTATCCTACATCTATCTCTCTATCCGTCCTTAATCTGTTTAGCTTGATCTATCTCATCATCTGTATGTATGCAGAGACAGGTGGACATATATCGGCGGGAATGGAACACTCTCCGCCTCATTGCCGCACGGTAAGTAAGTGATAATAGTAGTAGGAGTAGTAGTAGTATTAGGAGTAATAGTCATACGAACACTGGTAGGTAGAGGAACAAAAGCAGACAGCTATCGCAATAGAACAACTGATAGCATAGAAGACGTGATAGGAATAGAAGCAGGCAGTGATAGGGGGAATAGAAGCCGTCGATAGAAGTCGATGAGCAGAGCTAACGGAGAGGGGGGAGCGGAGTTTGACGGGCAGGGGGGGTGTCTCCTGTCTCTTATCTCTCTTATCGTGCTCTTTCAGTGGCCGAAGGAGAAACTTCATCCGTCTCTTTCATTCTCTACCTATCTATGTGTCCGCACATGCATATGAGCTTCAGATTCACAAGCAGATTCTCTTCGTCATGTCTCCGTCTTCCTTCCTCCTCCTGCTGTCTCTAGTGTCTATTTCATTATCACCTAGAGAGAGTGTAGGGAGGTTTCTTTACTCTCTCTCTCGTTCATTCCCCCCCTCTCGGAAGACGCGCGCCGCTCATCGCTTATATACAGATATCTGTATATACATCTGTACATGGATGTTTCTATCTTTTTCTCTCTCTCCATATATATCTGTCTTCCTCTCTCTATAGAGATATCTTTCTCGATCAATATAGAGCTGTGTATGTCTACACGATAATATGTTTCTCACCATCTTCTTCCCTGGTATTAGCGGGATGGCTCTGTAGTGAGAAGATGGAGAAGAAGAAGCTAAAGGAAGGACAAGTGCGGATCGAGGAAGAAAGGACTGAAAAGATGAGTGTCTCTTGTCTCTTCGCCTTCGGCTTCTCCATACTTTATCCCGCCTGTATCTATATAAGAACCCTTTCTCTGTCGTGTATATACCTGAATAGGTAGACATATAGATATGTCCACATTTGTATGTACACTAGATATTTAGATACACATCTCCGCAAACAGCAGAAAGTAAGGAGTGAGTCTGGTGAGTTGCTTTATTTCTCTTGCGTCTTCTTCTTCTTGTCTTTCAGGAGATTACAAGATGTTCGTATAGCTCACGAGATACTTCAACTTCAAGAGAAGCCCCAAGAGCATGCAGGCCTTCTGAAAAGGTCCATGGAAATAGAAGGACTGCCTTATGACAATGATCAACATACACAAGACATCCCAGGAAATCTCCCTACTGCGACTTCCCCTCTTCCTCATGATGACCCGACTGTTCCTGCTGGTTCTGTTGCGGGGGCTCCACCTGCTCTTAAGCCCCCAGGAGGCGACCTCTCGAGTTCAGGTATCTCATTCATTTGATCTTCTCTTTCTAGGTTCGATTCCCCACAAGAAGATAAGCTGCTCCTGTTTCGGAGTGCAAAAGCTCATCCACCCCCTGCTTTCCAGGAAACTTCACCACCAAACACTACTCATGACTTGCCGACTATCTTCTATCTTTAATCTATCTATTTGTAAACTATGTCTCTTTAATTTATCTATCTATCCTTCTTTAAACTATCTATCCATCTATCTTTAACTTATCTATCCATCTTTAATCTTTCTATCTATCGATCTATCTATGCCTGTCTGTTTGTCTGTTTATCCCTTCATGTCTATGTTGAAGCAGTCGATCTGCCAGAGACGGGTCTGCCTCTTTGTCTGTATGCACATGAAGAATCTTGTTCAATGTTACGTCGTCTCTGTCTTTTCTCCTAGATGCGAGCGGCCAGACAGGAGTCTCAAGTATAGGAGAGCCAAGAGAGAAAGAAAAAGGACAGGAAGGAGAGGAAGGTCTGCATGAAGAAAGAAGAGGAGAGGGAGATAAAGAACAGACAAGCGAAAAGAACGTCGTGAACTCACATGCATGGGACCACGAAAATGGAGAAGGAAAGAAAGAAATTGAAGTAGAAGAAGATCTTCTCCATCTAAGCAAAGATGAAGAAGATCTACTCTTAAAAAAAAGGACAGTCAGCCAGATCAAAGAGGTAGGCCCTTCATCTCCGGAGTTAAGAAGAAGAGAAACTTTCTCCTATTCCTATTTGGTTTCTTTCCTTGGTCAATCTCTTGCCTCGAAGAGGATAGATTGAAAAGACAGAGATAGGTCTAGATGTACATCAAAGATATATATGTGGAGTTAGATCTCTTCTAAACTCTGACTGGAGCCAAGACAAGAAGAGCGAGTGAGAGAGGGAGGGAATCTTCTTGATCCTACCTTAGCCAGAGAGACGGTGATAGAAGAGAAGAAGTTTATGCTTTACATAGGTCACGTAGATGTCTACATGGGTGATGAACTTTCCATTTTTTCCTCCTCTTTAAAGCATGATCTTCATCATTCTTCTCCGAGACTTTTTCTCTCTACTTGATCAAAGAACATACCACCCCTACGGGAGACACAATTCCCATACATTTACGAACAGTGGCCTCTCTCTCTATTCACCCGTCTCGATCCATTTAGCTGTCTTGTTTCTATCTATCTTGAATCTATCTATCTATCTGACTATCTATCCTCGCTGTCTTTTTCCCTCTTTTCTTCAGGATCTCATGAGATGCGATGATGGAGAGACAAGGCGGATAGAAGAAGAAGAGAAAGCTAAGGCGCTATTGACAAGAAGAAGATACCTACGAAGACTTCGGGTTGAGGTAATGCTCAGGGGGGAGAGCAGGAAAAGAGAAGAAGAGAAACGTTCCCTTCTCTGTGGACAAAACACCACCGTTCTAAGTGTATACTCGATATCTAAGTGGCTTGAAGTGATACAAATAGATACGTCAGTACAGTTGAACTCAAAGATCGAATCAAGATAGATCCGTCACAGATAGACAGATAAGGCGCGAGAAAAAACAGAGGTGGATGAATGGAAAGGGAAAAGAGGAAGAAGAAATAAGAGAAGAGGTAGTACATTTCCTTCATTCTTATCTATCCCTTCGATAGCCTTGCTATAGTATGTATAAGAATGTATGGTCTGAATATGTATGCATAAGGACGATGTATGAATGAATGAATATGTAAGTCTCTCGGAAGAGTGATTCTAGTCTGTTGGTGTCTTTGCTTTCTTAGTTGTTCATCATAAGGACAATTGAATCTTTCTTGTCTCTTGAAAGGGTAAGGTAGGACGACAACACATGAATGAAGGTCTCAGATCTCCTCAAAACTCGAAAAGACATGCAGATCTATCCTTAATCTATCTTCAATATGTCTTCGATGTAGCTATCTTTAGTCTATCTATCACCTTCAATCTGTCTGTCTACCTTGATCTCTTTATCTACCCATCTAGTTATCTATCTACTTCTACAAGGCTGGGAAAGGCCGGGAGCGCTGCTTGCTCAAGGCTTTCCCTGCTCGCCCGTATAAGGCCGCGAGCCTCTTCAGTGTCTTGCGGTCTTAGCGACTTCAGAATAACTCCACATCCTCTCACCTCGTTACCCCCCCACCCATTCATTCCGATCTTTCTTTCTCTCCTTTTGCTCTTTCTAGTTTTGCGGAGTTCAAGAAGAAGAAAAGAGAATTTCGTTACATCTTCTCTCTCTCTCTCTGTATGGATGTGTGTGAACTGTGTCTTTCTGCATGGCGGTGACGACGACGATTAGCTTCATGAAGGGATAAGCCGAGGCAAGCAAATGCTTGAGGCCCTCGAGTACCAGAAACGTCAAGTGGTAAGAAGAAGAAAAATACCACAAGAAGAAGAAAAGAAAATGAAGAAAAAGAGAAAGGAAGAAAGATTTAATCGACGTGAACGAGCGGAAAAGTACGAAACAGCACATTCTCCCTTTCTTTTATCTCTTTCACTTTCCAATTCTTCCCTCTTTCCTACTCTCTGTGCCGTCCAATCGATCTACCAAAACAAGACCTCGTAGTACTGCCGGAGAGGACGACCTAAGAGCGTCTTCTTCTTCTTCCGCGTCTCCTTCGTCTCTTCTGAACTCTCTTCTCTCTATCGGGTCTCTTCATTCGGTGTCATATCTCTTCATCTTTCTCCTTCTTATTCTTCGTCTTCTTCTTATTCTCTTTCTTCTCCTTCTTCTTTGTGGTGTTGTTCTTTTTCTTCTTCTTTTTCTCTTCATAGCTTATGATGGCTCAAGTGCTTCACCGGGTCGTTCTCCCTCGTGTCGATGATAAGCAACTTCTCCTTCAGCTACAAGGGAAAGCGAGACGGAGATCTTCTTCAGCCTCTTCGTCAACTGCTCCCACTGGAGAAGAAGAAGAAGAAGTAAGAAAAGCATCAAGAAGCAACTCTTTTCTTACACCTCCTATTCATTCACTTCTCTCGTCTCCTCTCTACTCATGTGGAGAGACAAACACAGAGACACCTACGCATGCTGTAGACATGTTCGTTCATCTATCTATTTCTCTTTAATCTATCTATCTCTAATCTATCTATCCATCTATTTCTAATGTATTTATCTATCTATCTTTATTCTATCTATGTAGACATGCATATATAGGTAGGTGCCGATGAATCCATAGACTGTTATTCGAGAGGGAGGAAAGAGCGCGTTGCCTCGTATCTACTCTTACGCTCCCTCAATCACGGCCTTCCGAGATCTTCTACCCTCTCTTCACTGCCTCCCTCTCTCTCTCACTCTCTCTCTTTTCTTCTCTTTCTCTCCCTTCTTTTTCTCTGTCCTGCCTTTCTTCATGTCCCTCTGCCATAGACATCCTTCGGAACCTTCCTGCCCTTCTATAAGTCTCGATTGTTACTTCGTTCTCTTCCTTCCTCTTACCTCTCCTTACTTCCTTCGTTCCTTCTTCGGTCTTCCTCTTCTTTTTCTTTCTTTCTTTCTTTCTCACTGTTTCTCTCTTCTTTCTCGCGCACTTCTTTCTCATTCTTTCTTTCTCACTCTTTCTTTCTTTTCGTCTTTTGCATGCAAATTACCCTCCTCAATGGTCAGCATTTAACGTCAGGCATCGGAGGAGCTTCTTGTTCTTCTTCTTCTCCACGTGAAGAGAAAAGGCAGCTACCTGAAGAAGAAGAAGACGGAGAGCAAGATCTTTCTAGGCGGTTGACTTTACTTTCCTCTTTATCCCATGAAGAGAAGAAAAGCTTCGCTAATCCTGATCTAATAGGAGACCAAGAGAGATCTCATTCTTCTCCTGCTTTAGCCAATATCGAGAAGTGCGAGGGAGAATCGATTCTGAAGCCGTCTTCTTCCGTTAAGAGAGTTACCTATATGAGAGAAGGTAAAAAGGATAAGGCAGAGGATGAAGAAAGAGAGAAGAAGAGCCACACTCTTTCAAGGGATTTCGAAGGCAGGTCTCGAAAGAAAAGTGGGGGAGAAGACCGGACAACTCGAAGAAAAGGAGAGAAAAGCGATGGAGAATCACCGCCGCCGAGAGGTTTTCTTCCTTTGCTTCAATCTCCCCGACTGAAGAATCTTCTTCCTTCTCTTCTTGTTGACCATCTACCGCCTTTACCTCCCTCTCGAAGATTCTCCCTCGCTTCTCTGATGGGAGAACGCTCTGTTCGAGCAGGAGAAGAAGATGAAGAATTGACTAGTAGTAGTAGCAGAAGAAGTAGTAGTAGTAGTGGTGTCGGTAGTCTGCAGCTTCCTTTAGAGGGTGAAGACGAAGAAGAGGCCAGTCTAAGAAAACGCCATGGAGAGAAGGTGGGGCTGGATCATTTTCTTCTCTCAAAGAAACCCTTGCAGAAGGGGGATTGTTTACTTGATGTAGATGAAGAGGTAAAAGAAGACAAGGAGAAAGAGAGAGAAGGAAAGAACAACAAGAGGAAGGAAGACGTCTGGCTGTCTGAAGATAGAGATAGAGGGGACAGTGAGGGACTAGAAGGAAAAGAAGAAGAAGAAAGATTCCCTCGACATGCCTTCGGTTCCTTCTCTCTTCATCCTTCTCTTAAGGAAATGCATGCAGAAGTCCTAGCAGTAGGAGAAGGAGAAGGAAGAGGAGTGAGAGAAGCACCTATAGGTCAGCCTCTAACTCTTTCTGATCTACGGTCAAATCATGAAGACGACGAGATGGAGGAGGAGGAAGAAGAAGAAATGGAGAAACCCCAGAAGATTCCCGGAGAAGAAGAACACATAATGGAGGTGCTTTCAAGGAAGACTTCAGAGGGGATGGCGAAAAGAAGAAAGAATGAAGAGAATAAAATGGAGAGAAACGACAACTTTGAAGATCCAGGCAGAAAACATTCAAGAACTTCGGAAGCTCTTCTAAAAGAGAAAGAAGGGAGAAAACAAGGAGATGATCTTCTTGACTTTTCGAAGACTTCTTCGTCTTTAAATGACACAACGATAAAGCTATCAACAGAAAAGAGACATCCATCCCCTTCTCAGAATCATAGAGAAGCCTCGGGTGTAACGACAGCTCAAGGCTATACTCCGCGTTCTCATAGTCGACCTAGAAATCTTCCTTCCTCTCATCGTCGCGCTCTACCATCTTCTTCTCTTGTTCTTCTTTCTTCTTCCTCCTCTTCATCGTCATCCTGTTTTACTCCCTCTCGCTCACCCCCACTTATGATGGGAAATCGACGTAGAGAAGAAAAGGAAGATGAAGAAAAAGGAGAACAGGAGAAAAGAAAGGTGTCTGAAAGAGCCAAAACGAATTATGTCTTGCAAAGAATCGATCCTCGTTCTTCTTCTTCGACTTCCTTCGCAGCACCTGCTATCATGAGAGACGCGAGTATAGCTTTAACCAAAGCCAAAAAGAGAAGCGGGAGGGAGGACACGACGGAAGAAGAAGAAGAGAAAAAGAAGAAGAAGAGTATGGACACGAAGAGTAAGACTTCTTATGAAGAAGGAGAGAATAAAAAGGGCTACAGGAATGTGGAGGAAACGTTGCTCTCGACTGGCAAAGGAAGAGGGGGGATTTTCAATAGAAACATGCTAGGCACATCACAGACATTCCCAAGTTCTCTTGGAGAAGGGGGAGAGGCAGGGAGACAGGAGAGTAGAAGAAGAAGAGAAGAAGAAGAAAGTTTCTGTCTAAGAAGTTTAGCAAGCTCACGAAGGAGATAAATGAGCAAAAGAAGAAGAAGAACAAGAGAAAGGGAAGAAGAAGAAGAAAGAAAAAGGGAAGAAGACGAAGAAAACAGATGTTGAGTTGAGGAAGAGGCGAGGCTAAAAGAAATGTTGAAGTCGTGGTGGATGGATGAGAAAAGTACAGAGCTAGATCCTGCAGAAATAGAAGTGAATGATCATAGCGAAGGGGGGCCTATCCTCGTAGAGAGTTAACAGGCAGACAGGTAGAAAGCTTCTCACGTATACTTGAACAAGAGAGAGAAAAGAAAGAAAGAAAGACACTTCCTTTGTGTTTTCTTCTTCATGTAGAAGGGACAGCTGAAGAAGAAGAAGAACAAAGAGAAGGAGAAGAAGGACCGGGTAGGTTAGGGGGAGGAGATCTGCTGATGCTTGTCAAGGAATGAAGCGAGGGAAGAGCAAGAAAGATTTTGAAAAGCTTTCCTTTCTTTCTTATCTCTTTCTTTCTTTCTTAGCTCCTTCTTAAAACTGTCTCTTGTGTCTTTCTTTCTGAGTGGTGTGAGGTGAATGCTTTTTTGTTCTTTCCTTGTCGTCTCTTGGGAGGATCGACGAAGAGAATTAATGCATGTGAAGAATTTTTCTATGTCGCTCGCCTTCAAGTGGACGTACACCGAATACTATCTCCATCGTTTTCAAAGAGAAGAGGAGAGACTAAAGCACACAACGACGAAAGAAGATAGAATGAAAGAAAGAAAAAGAAGAGGAAGAAGAGAAAGAAAGAGAGAGAAAGAAGAAGAGAAAGAGATGAGAGGAGAGGAGAGAGGGAGTGCGTGTGTATATTCGTGTTTCTTCTGTACATCGTCCTTATGTGTCTTTGCTTGTTGACTTGTGCTTCTGTTGATGTATCGATCTGTAGCTCCTCTTCTTTTTCTTTCCTTTCTTTTCCGACTTTCTTGAAAGAATATACCCAAGAGAGAGAATGAAAGAAACAAAGAAAGAAAAAGAAAGAGAGAAAGTTTGTCGTCGCTGTTGGTGTGGCGACTTTTTCACCCAAGAGGACCTCGTTGTCCTTCTTCTTCTTGTAGGTTTCTCTTCATTTTTCTTCATTCATGCGAAACAAACTTTTCAAAGACAAGACAACTGCTAACGAATCATTCAACTCAATTCAAACCTCCTCCTTCTCCCCAACTCCTCTCATCAAAACATATATACACACACACGACACTTATCTACTTAGCTGTCTTCAATCTATCCATTTATCTAGTTTCTTTCTCTTCCCTCTCTCTGTCTCCTGTCTTGTGTTTCTCTTTCTTCTTCTCTTTCTTTTCTCTGTCATCTCATTCAAGCGCCTGTAGAGAGAGGTCTACACATCTATCCTCCACCTCCACGTGTAGACAGAGAGAGAGAGATACATAGGGGCGTTCACCTGCCCATGTGCTACGTCTCTCTCTTCTTATATCCTTTTTGTTTCTCTACACAAGTGCTTATATATAGGTATATATTCAGGTAGATTTGATTGAAGAACTATTAAAATAGCTCAGACCTTTCAGACCTGACTGGGAGAAGACAAGATCCTATGTAGGCATTACGCCACCCTATCTGCTCCAGAAAACCGAATACAAATACTGTATGTATATATACGTCTACATCTATACAATCTCTCTCTGTGTATACAGATCTATCCTAAGCCCTTGTCGGGCTGTTGAGAGCAGATCTGTGAGGATGTACATACACCGTGTATTCTTGTAGTTTGTATGCTGTCTTTGTATGGAGGGGTGAGACATCTCTCTACTTCAAGATAAAGAGAGAATGAAAGAAAGAAAGACCTAGCTGTAGACCAAAATGAAGTTCGTTTCTTTACTTAGTATAGGCTGTACCGCCCAGCTCACTGCTCCTCGTTACTTCAGACGTACATCCATACATACGTGGCACATCGCCTCACATACAAAGGGAGACGACGAGACAGTCAGCTCTTACAAGCTTATGGACGAGTAAGTGAAGTCTTTTTCTTCCTCTTCTTCAAGTCTCTTTCTCTCTCTATCTCTTCCTTCTTGTCTCCGGGTTTGTCTGTCTATACCTCTCTCTCTCTCTTACTCTCTTGTCCTTCCTACATCAGAAGCGACAAGGGAGGTATCTCAGATTTTTTTCTTTCAAACCGAACCTTCTTTGGTATGAGGAGAAACGCTTCAATCCTTCTTCACAAGAAAGTCCCCGTAGCCTTTTCAAACGCTGCTCGTGAGTGACGGGACAAGGAAGAGAGAGATGAGTAGATAAGTAGATAGAGAGGAACAAAGAGAGAGTAGAAGAAGAAGAAAGAGGAATCAGTTAGCACTGTTCCTCTCTGATAGTCTCTCTTCATGGAGGAGGTTTTCTTCTTCATCTATCTCAAGACGAAGAGAGCCGATAGAACTTCGTTGTGACTACAAACACAGTCAAATCTGTGGATGTCTCTCATGCAAGAAGAGTCTCCCCACATACATGTTACATGCATCTCTCTCTCCCTCTGTCTATACATATATATATATATATATATATATATCTATATATGTCTGTATATACTCATATATATATATATATATGTCTGTATATACTCTCCTACAGGCAAACATAAGATAAGAATAGCGAACTGTGACTTTCCTTCCCCCTCTCTGTACTTGGGGTGTAGTCGGTGAGCTGAGATTGGCCATGAGGTGCCTGGGGGGGTAGTTGCAGCTGAATCTTCTCCTCCTCCTACTGATCTCTTCCAAGGCCAGTCACTTCCCCCAGCTCCATTCTGCCTCGTCAGCATGCAATTCTCCCACCGACCATCTCCTGGTGATTCTACTTAGTCAGCGGCTTACATTAGCTTTTTTCTGTCGTTAAAAGAGGTACTCCAGGTGTATGGGGATGTCCGGCCAAGCGGTGTGTGAGTAAGTAGTCCTTTCATTCGATAGTTGACGCCCGGTCTCACCATACAAAGGCAGGTCGACACAGGAGACGCTTTGTACGTATGCCCATGACCATAAAGTCCCCTCCCCCTCAGCCAGTAGGAGACGAAGTCGTGTGTGAGATGTCAGCAGAGTGAAGTATAGAAGCATGTACAGCAGTCTTTCTCTTCTAGATCCAATGTGAAGTCGTCTTCTTGCTAGCGCCGAGCTTAATATGGACAGGGGTGGCTAGTGTCTCATCTTCTTGGCTCCGCGCCCCTGCTGAGATAGATGAAGTGAACAATAAAACTGCCTCGAGAAGTGGAGGTGAAACTTCGCAGGAGATACGATCACCCCCAGCAGCTTAGAGGGAGGATGGAAGAAGTGCATTGAGGGAAGAAGAGAGGGAAGAGTCACTTCGGCTGTGTTACTATAGTAGCATGGCTTATCATCATCATGTACGGAGTGTATATACACTTCACGAATTCGATCTAATACTCCCTTGGTGTACCAGAATCCTCGTCGTGTTTGCCTCCTAAGTGCTGACGTGAGAGGGTCCCTATCATAGCAGGCAGAGAGCAGTTCAAACTTCTCTATAGAAGACAATGGAATTATCGTATATGACTCTTAGGCGTCACTTCACGCACACATTACAGGCGGAGAGCGGATAGTAGTAGGCATATACCTGGGCAAGGATCATCCACTGCGGTGTATATATGAGTACATATACATATACATCCATACATATGTATATACATATACATACAGAGAAGAAGGATCGACTGGAAGGGAGTTGAAGGAAATCGCTCTATATGAAAAGGAAGAGAAGGAGAAGAAGAAGATGAGCTTTCTATCTCGAGCAAGAAGCTGAAACGATTGATTTGTCTAGATATGTTTTGAACAGGAGGATCGATAGAGAAAGAAAAAAGAAACCTGAGAAAGAGAGTCCGTTTATTTTGTGTACCTGTCTACCGAGCTTCTTTCTGTATCCGTAGAGAAGGAACATACACGACGCCTCTCCAGAACGAAAGAGATAAGAAAGAAAAAAAGAAAAAGATAAGAAGAAAAGAATAAAGAAGAGGAAACATCTGTAGACAGAGAGAACTGATCTATACATATACATGTATATATACATATATACATACATACATCCCTTCCCCCTACTATAGACTCATCTTCTAGTCTCTCCCTCACATACCTGTATATATAGATATATATGTGTATAAAGAGCGATGGCTGTATAAGAAGATATGAAGAGAGTAATTCTTAGGAGAGCTTCCCCTTTATGAAAAGCATTGCATGCATTGAAGCATAGCAGTTCTTCTATCAGAGACGAGACTCGTCTCCTTTCTCTGCTGCTCCTGCTACTACTACGACTACGACCTAACGTTTTTGAAGTAGATCGCCCGCTCTTCTTCCTCTTCTACCTTTTGCTTCTACGATTTCATCTCCTGTATATATACATACATGCATACATTAGTGTATACATAGCTAGATATAGATATGTATGTCGGCACAGACAGAGAGATTGAAGACGAAGGAATACATAATAGCTGGAAACGTGCTTTTCGATGCCTTCTTTCATGTCTTTTTTCTTCTTCCTTCCTATCCGATCTCCCCCTTCACTACATGGTTTAAGAGTGTTTGATCCATCAACCCATCCGCCGTTGGCAAGTTCTTTCTTGGCAGTGACTGTGAGACTTCTCTAGATCATTCTTTCTTCTTCTTCTTCGAGAGACTTTTCTTCGTCATCACTACCGTCCCTTCCTGAGCAAAGAGAGCTTCTTGTAGAGCCTTCGCATGTTTCTGGCTCGGCTGTACTCCCGCGCCTGCTTGGCTTTTGCCTCCTTTAGGAGAAGACTGTGGCGGCCCTCTGTCTCCTCTTTGTCCCGCAAGAAATGCCGGAGGTGCTTCACCCCCCTTCATTTGACGGGGAGTCACAGGCAGTTTCATCATAGAAGGAGAAGGAGACGCAGGAGTTGCAGAGGGGGGAGGAGAAGAAGAAGAACAAGAAGAATTGAAGACAGATTCGCCTCGTCTTCTTTCTTTTCCTCTCTCTCCTATCACTTGATGTTCTTCTTCTTCTTCTTGTCCTTCTCTTCCGGGCTCTCCCTTGGTGCTTGCACCGGGTCCCTCTCTATCTCCTTCTCTTCGGTTGAACAGAGGAAGATGAAGATGAGCGTTGACCCTGGGGGGACTGCTACTATGTGTAGGCGATGCTATCGAGGTGACATCTTCTTTTCTTTCGGAGACAACGTTCCTCGTGGGAGGAAGGGAAGATCTACAGTCTTCTGATAGTAACGTACTATGATGTGTAGAGGAGGAAGAAGAGGAAGAGAAAGAAGAAGAATTGGTTAAAGTCGTTGAAATGTTAGGTGGATGGGTGTCTGCATTCGTCCCTTGAAGTGAAGAAGGCGATAAGATGGCGGATGAAGGAGGAGAGTTCTGTAAAGCACTTCGATTTAACCGAAGACCTGAAACAGCCAAGAAAGGTGAAATTTCAGTTGCAAGCTGACTATCTTGATTTTGAAGGTGTTGAGACAATTCCGTCTGCTGAGAGGGAAAAGCTGTGCTGGGGCCTCCCCCCTTCGGAGAATTCGCCTGACTTGGAAAAATGGGATATGACGGAGAAAGATTGAGAACGTTAACACCTGTATGACTGCTGGTGGGACTACTCATAGCAGTACGAGGATGTGGTGGATTCTGCTGTGAAGAAGTAGAAGAAGAGAGAGAGAAGAGCCCCACTCTTCTCTGATGGGATAGAAGTCGAAATCCAGCTGGACCATCGCCTTTGCTTGTTCTCCCCCTTATTCTCCCCCCCCTCCGTCCCCCTCCCCCTTCATCTTCTGCTGATCCACGACCATTCTCCTTCCTCATCTTTAGAGTCCCACCTCGTCCTCGCGTTCCTCTCCCAGCAGTCAAGGCAGGAGTAGTCGTTGTTGCTGACCTACTTCCGGATGAAGAAGATGAAGAAGCAGAAGAGGAAGAAGAAACAAGATTTCGGCGATGACCCGCCAATGCAGAAGAAGCTCTTCGATTGACGTTAACTACTCCTCCTCCTGCTGTAGTTGTATCAGGAGGGGAGTTCATAGATTCATCCCCTAAACCTGTATATGTCTTTGCAGTGACACTTTTCTCTCCTTGGATAGAAAGATGATTTCTTGTCTTCTGGTAAGCATCTTTCTTTCCCCCTCCTAGAGTTCTCAACTGTCTCATGCTATCATGTCTCTGCATAGAACACGATAAAGAATAGAGAGATGACTCTGTCTCGAAATCTCCATCGTCGTCCTCTTCACCATGATCATCTGCTCTAGGGTCTGCATTGCCTTTCCTCATCTTACTACTATGACTGCCCGCCCGAGTCATAGCTAGGGGAGATGCAGCTTCTACCATCCCCGTAGAAGAAAAGATCTCTTTCTCTGCTCTGTCTTCTCCGCCTCCTTGGCGAGGGGCTTCCTTTCTCTGTCCATCCTGCTGTTGTTTCAAGTGGTCGAAAGCAGTCGTTCTATTGAGTTCATGTAGAAATCGATGATCTAGAAATCTCATCTTTGAAAGATATGAAGAAGCCGAAGAAGACGTAGACATATAGGAAGCTTGCTGCATTAAGAGCTCACGCAATGCGTGCAATCGTTGGCTAGCTCGAGGTGTCACAGCATTCGACCTTGACGATGGGCTACCCGCGCCACCTCCATCTCCTGCGCTTCCTCTCCGTCCTATCTCTCCTATTCCATGTGATCTTTCTTTACCCCCGCTAAGATACCCTTCGCCTCTACTCTGACTACTTCTAGGACGAGAAGGAGAAGAGTGCTTTGGAGAAGAAGAGGAAGAAGAAGAAGTCGGAAAGAGAATCGACTTCAGTTTATGATAGTCGCTACTTCTGATATTACTGAGACTGCGTGTGAAGTAGGACGCTGGAGAGGAGTGCGGATGATTAAGAAAGAAGAGGGAAGGTGACGGGGAAGAGCCTAGGAGAGCAGAAGAAGAAGAGAAGAAGAAGGGATCTGTAGAAGAAGGCCATTTCTCCAAGAGATTCTTTCTCTTCAGCTCACCTAAGAGAAGTCTTGTTGAACGATCAAACACATGACTACTATCTGTTTTGTCTGTAGGTGTCATACAACATGAATATGGAGGAGTTGAGAAGAGTCGCCTTATAGACGAAGAAAAAGAAGCTGAAGATGGCAATGGACCTGTTTTTTGACTACATGACGGTGAGGGAGGGAGTCGTCCTTCCGCTGAAGATGAACTGTCTGGTTCTCCTTCTCCTCTTCCTTCATGAGAGGTGCCTTTCATGAATTTTCTGTTCAAGACATCTTCTCCTCCTTTGCCTGTATACAAAGACGAAGAAGAAAGAGAAGAAGGGCCACTTGTCGTTATCGCCGTCGTCTTCTTCTTTCCTCCTGAGACATCT
This sequence comes from Cystoisospora suis, assembly GCF_002600585.1. Lineage (NCBI taxonomy): Eukaryota > Apicomplexa > Conoidasida > Eucoccidiorida > Sarcocystidae > Cystoisospora > Cystoisospora suis. The sequence continues at coordinate 28,469 of NW_027154209.1, forward strand.
TTCTGAGGTTGCCCGCACAATCTCTCTCCCTGGATCATATACCCTAGACTTTCTTCTTCTTGTTCTCCTCCTCCTCCTCCTTGCTGGTGTCTCTGCTTCTCACCTCCTCCTCCTTTCTTTCCATTGGAGAAAGGAGAACATGCCTGTAGATGATGATGATGACGTCGTCTTTCGTAGTCTTCCTGTGTCTGTCCGTCTTCTTCTTCTTCCTCACCACCCCCCACCCCACCCCCTAACAAGGAAGACGAAGAGGAAGGTTGAGAGCATCGACGCTGCAACTGTAGTAAATCATATCGAAGTTGAAGTCTCTGCTGATGCTGGTGAAACAGCCTTGCCTTCTTACGCTCTCGTAGTTGGCTCCAGCCTGATAAGGACAGGGTATGAGGTGCATTACCCTTCATAGAGTTCTTTCCCCCTTCCCTCGGGATCTCCTCTTGTGTTCTTCCCCTCTCATTTCCTCTATGATGATAGCGGTCGTCTCCTGTCTCCTCACCACCTTCTCCTAGAAAGAGAGACGATGTCTCCGCTGAATCACATAAAGGCGAAGAAGATGAAGAAAGAATCTGTCCTTCTTGTTCTCCCCTCTCTTGTTCTCCTCCTAGCCCGCTCCTTGAACCTGGTGTTTCTCGGTGAGCTGCTTTCTCTTCTCTGTCTATTGCACGGGTGATGCGATCATGTGGATAGATGAAAGGCTTGTCGACAACCGAAGGAGGGAGAGAAGAAGACCGCTCCTTCTCTGCTGACGAAGGAGCAGGTATAGAAGTAGATCTTCCAGGGCATTTCCGCTCGTGAGAAGGAGAAGATGAAGATGGAGAAGAGATATGAAATACATGATCTTTACATGGTGCTTGGCGTTTGATAGAAGAAGACTTTGAAGGGAAAGCAATCGATGCTGTACGAGAAGGTAAAGATACAGTCGTGGTCGTAGAAGATGAAGAAGGACATGTAGATAAAGAAGGAGAAGAGAAGTTCTCATCTAGCAACTGTTGCGAGACATCTTCTTCTTCCTCCTCATCGCCGCCTTCTTCTCCAGCATGAAGAGACTTTTTCGCATTCGGTCCATTAGGAAATATTAAAGAGTGATGAGCTTCATTCTCCCCCTCATAACATCTCTCCTTCTCACCTCTCTTTTCTCCTTCATGACTGTCACCTCTTCTTCTTCGAGATCTACCTCTCCGGTCTTCTTCTTTCCTGTCTCCACCTCTTCTTGTCTTTTCTTCTTCTTCATCTCCCTGGACTCTTCCCTCTTCCTCTTCCTGATCGTCTTCTTCTTCTTCTACATCAGACCAAGGAAGAGATGTCTGCACAGCCATATCGGTCGTTTCAGCTTCAGCAGGAGGGGGAGGAAGAAGCAGATGAGGGGCCTCCATCTCGATGGTTTGGAGCCAGTCATTCAGAGCCAGGCCTAGGAGGTATCCTGTCAGTTGCAGTTCATTTGGCTCGAAGTGACGGGCTGCTGTCTTTGAGAGAATCGATGGTGAAGAAGAAGAAGAGGAAGGCAAATGGGTGGTCTGGACACCAGAGAAAGATGGTGGGAAGCAAGAAGAAGAAGAAGATGATCCATTCCCGCCTCCTCCTCCTCCTACGGCATTTCCTAGAGAAGTTCCTCCTTGAACGCCCCCTGAAGAAGAAAGAGTTGAAGAGCTCGTCGTAGATGAAGAAGAAGAAGAGCAGCTAGAGGTATAGGCCCCGGCTTCATAAGACTTTCCGGTGGTGGGATTGGTAGTGATACTGAAGGAAGAAGACGAAGAAGAAGAAGAGGAGGAAGAAGAAGAAGACGAAGTTGAGAAGGATGGATTTCCAGGAGATGGATGATGATCTCCCCCTGAGAGTTTCTTGATAGAAGGAGGAGAAGAAATGGCATTCTGACTATGAACATGACCACCCAAACTTCCTCTTCTTCCTGCTCCTTTCTCGCTGCCGTTATCCAAAGAAGAGGTGGAAGCCACCATAGAAGAAGAAGACGAAGACAAAGATGGGGCTCCTGGAGGTATTCCTCCTCCTCCTCCTCGGGTTGTATATCCTCCACCCGATGATTGAAGATTTCCTATCGATCCTAATAGAGCAACATGATCATTCGCTGAGATATTTCTCTTCTTCATAAGACTCTTATTACCTCCCCCTGCTCCTCCTCCTCCAGCAGCAGGAGCAGCCCTAGTCTTCTTCTCCCCATTGTTCATACACCCCTGACTCACAGGACCTCCTCCTCCTCCTACTGAAGCTGTTCTCTCTCCTCCTCCTCCTGACTTTCTCACACCACTCGAAGCCGTTCTTCTCCCCCCTCCTGAGCCTACGGCCGCGCCTCCTTGAGAGCTCGATGCTAGAGAAGCTTGAACAGAGGATCCACTTTCTATGCACGACCGCTCGGGAAGGTCTCTTGAAGAGATAGACGGGTGGCTGGGGCTCCCTGAAGATGTATGGAGAGGACCTTCTACAACACATGAAGAAGACGAAGGTAGATTCGAGGGAGAAAATTGGCCAGAGGGATCACTGGGAGAAGAGATAGGATGAGAGTTGAAGAGATTCGAGGGGGGAGTAAGAAGAGAATGAAAGGGATGAGAAGGTGAAGAGAATAAGACAGGAGGAGGTTTAGCATAAGGGGGAAAGAATGTAGATGAAAAGAAAGGAAGAGGAGAAGAAGAAGAGGTGGTGGTGGTGGAATAAGGGATCTGCGGAGGCCATGAAGGGGGAAGAGAAGGACCAAATACAGAAGCCTCTAGGGTGTAACTACAGACAATATTCAGATCACGTCCACACACAACTCGACCTGCACCTTCTTTGCATTTCTCTATACGAAAGGATGATGCTGAGGACAGAGAAAGAAAGAAAGAAGAGAAGAGGAAAGGAGAAGATGAACATGCGGTAGAAGAGGATGTGAAGGATAGATAGAGGAAACAGATATCAGATTCGAGAGGTGGGACTCCATGAGAGAAGAGAATGTAGGAGCTTTAGATATGAAGCAAGCTGAGAAGAAGAGAGAGAAATGACGAAGCCCCATAGGGAGAAGCGAAGAGATACAAAGAGAGTGCGGACACGTGTCAAAGAAAGAAAGAAAGTAGTGATGAGGAGACGCAGTGAGTTCGAAGAATTAAGCGAGACGAGGCGGGATTAGACAGCGCCAAAGAAGAAAGAGAAGAAGAAGAAAAAGGTGGCAAGAGATGAGAGAGGGACGAAGAAAATCGGTAGAAAAGAGAGAGGAAGATAGATGAAAAATGAAGAAGAAAAGACGAAGAGAAGCACACACTTGGTACGACGACAAGGGATGAGGAAAGCGAATCGATCCCCCAGGCCAACAGTGAATGGAAAGAGAGAGAGAAGGAGAAAGAAAGAATGGAAGGAAGTAAGAAGGAAGAAAGAAGATAGCAAAGAAAGAAGGAAGGAAAGAAGAAAGGGTAAGAGACGGAAGGACGAGAGCGAGGGCCGACGCTTGTATGGATCTACAGAAAGTTCGCCTACAGCAACGTCCATTCAGTCGCAGATAGACACACACTAACGGGCTCCGCTTTTAGACATCTTCACATATATATAGACGTACATACATCTTCATGCATACATAGACACATTCATACATACCTATCTACACATACGCAATCATACACACATCGACACACATATTCATACATCTTTCCATACATACAAGGTTGGGGCCCCACACACGGATCAAGCAAAGGTCTATGTATATGTATACATATGTCTACACCCTGAGATATCCATAAGAAGAGCTCTCGAGCCTAATTTCTGTAATCTGTAATCTCCACAAGAGCTGAAAGAAGAATGACAAAATTTTTCTTCTGTGCCTCTTACCTGCTCGGCTAAACCAGGGACACCTTGACTCGAAGAGAGAGGGGAGAAGTCCGCTGATAAGACGCTTCGAAGCACTCGTCTGAGGCGTCACCACAGGCTGCTGCTCTGAATTGCAGTACCTACACAGTCAACAGTAGTAGAAAGAAACGAAGAAAAGAAAAAGAAAGAAAGAAGAAGAGAAGACCTGGTCGTAAAGAAAGAGGAGGAAGGAAGAGGAAGAAAAGGACGACTCGGGTGATTTCTCTGTTAACACGGGACAGGTAGATGATGATACACATATCAACAGTGAAGACCGAGTCGCTTAACGAGATTTACTTCTATCTATCGATCTATGTTGTAGCTCTTATCTCTCTGCCTGTCGATCTATCCTTGATCTGACTATCTATCTTGCAGCTATCTGTCTATCTATCTACGTCTAACAGATCTGTCTATCTGTCTTCAACTTGTCTATTATCTTTGATCTATCTACGAGGCTAGTCACCTACAATCTATCTATTCATGTACCCTCAGTCTGACTGTCTATTTATCTATCTATCTATCTCTTTATCTTGAATCTATCTCCAGTCCTTCTTTAATCTGTCTCCAATCTATCCAGGTGAGTAAGTGAGGCGCGCAGGAAGGAAAAGAAAAGTTCTGCGACTGTATGGAAATATTTCCCTACCGTCAAGCACTCGATTTTCTCTCAGCTTCAATTGACTGATAATGAGTCCCCCCCCCCCCTACAATCCCGTATATAAGCCGAAGTCTCTTGCTGTTCTTCTCCCGCGTCACCGGCCACATATATGTACCTAGATACATATACCTTGTTTTTGTTATATCTCTGTATGCATATGGATGCATATATGTCCAATACCCATGTCTACTTATGTTTCAACTTGTATGGCTGAGTATATATATATTTCAACTTGTACGGCTGAAGACAACGAGAGACATTCGGTCCATATGGGTGAGCCTAACCCTTTGCTCCATGCTTTCTTTTTCTTTCTCAACGCCTCCATTACTCTGCAAAGAAATGCCCCTCTTTCTCATTCTTTCTCCTCTACAATGCCGCCCTCATCTAACCATCCACTCTTCATTCTCTCTTCTATCCCCTTCATCCTACGATCTCCTCTCTCTTTTCTTTCCTTCCTTCTTTCTTTCTTTCCGTCCTCTCTTACATGAAGATATCTAGTTTGGTTGAATGAGCGTGGAGATCTAGGAAGAGTAGAACGCGATTCTTGCTGAGCTGAGCTTGATGGAGGAGGGCTTTGCTACAGAAGATCGAGGGGTGCTGCTGAGGATGAGGCTCCTTCCAGGTTCGATTCAAGTCATGGCCACTCAGAGAGCAGCGTGTACACCCCGCGACCACCCCATCTGGATTAAGCATAGGAATCAGAATGATCTGGAGCCGTTCTCTTAGCGCCATAGCTGCTGCAGATTGAGGTGATAAGAGGAAAGATAAAAGGCCTTGGAAGACCCAGCTTGCATTCGATTCTCCTGGATGAACTCTCGCAGAGATAAAGATCAAAGGGCGATCCCATGGCGCGACAATCGATCTCTTGCATTGGAGACATATACGGGGTTTCAACCAGTCTCGATGCTTCTGGCTCTTCTCTTCATCGGAGCGATCGTCACACGAAGAAGAAGAAGAAGAAG
>NW_027154210.1:0-352 GCF_002600585.1 Cystoisospora suis
GATTAGCGGCTTCGAACGCCGCGGCCCGTTGCGCGTAACGAACAAGCAACTGGTTTTGTCCTTCTGCGACAAACACGCTTAATGGAGGAATTCCTGCCCGGGTGGCAGACTTCAGGGCCCGGCTATACAGTAAGGTGATAAAATACTCCGTCAAGGACGGCATCACCTTTGGAGGAGTTGTCTTTGCATCTCTTATCCTCGCCACCTCGTAGTGGGTCCACAGGCGATTGAGATGTCTTTGCAGGACCAGTGCCTTCCTCTCACCAGCTCTCAAGGCCATTAGCTGGTCGAAGTAGGCAACCGTCGAATATCGATCCGGTTGCTCAAGAAGCAAGTTGTCCCGCACTTCGAC
>NW_027154210.1:544-999 GCF_002600585.1 Cystoisospora suis
TCGTCATCGTCGTGAGGAAGCAGGCGAAGCTCCTTGAAAGCCTTGAGGTTTGTCGCGGGGGCCAAAATTGCTCCGTCGGCTGGCGGCGGGACCTCCGTTGCGAAGTGTTGATCCTGCGGGGCGCGGCCCGCCTCCATAGAAAAAGGGGTAGAACTCGGCTGCGCTTGATTCCCGGAGAAGTCAGGCACAGGTGAGGCATTCTGACCCGCGGAATTAGGCTGTGCCGAGTTCTCCGGACCGTCAAGCAAAGGTCGGGCAGCCTGGCGAATCTCGTCGAGGAGCCCTGAGATGGGTCCGCGCGCGGCGTCGTGATCTGCCATCTTGTTGGGGCTGCGACGCGGCAAAAGAGGCACGGAATGGCAGGGAACCTCGGTAAAAGGTCGAGCAACTCAAAACCTACGGTGAAAACAGTCACAAAGAACAGTAGTAAAAGCAGATCAGCGACCGTGCTGATC
>NW_027154211.1:0-180 GCF_002600585.1 Cystoisospora suis
CTGTCTCTCGATTGTGAGATCGCTAGGTGCGTGGCCTGGCCGTTCCGCGCCGCTGGAGATTCCGTCCGCTCGGCCGGTCGCCTTCTCGACTTTCGCGGCCGATGTGCGTCGGTCTTTTGATCTTACATTTGGTCCTCCGGCCTTGTTACCTTCGCGATAGGGAGCTCTTGGTCCCTAGAA
>NW_027154211.1:557-1200 GCF_002600585.1 Cystoisospora suis
GCGCTTTGAAAATCCTCGAACCACTTTTCTAAGTCGATCCTGTCGGGGAGATCTTCGTCGTCATCGTCGTGAGGAAGCAGGCGAAGCTCCTTGAAAGCCTTGAGGTTTGTCGCGGGGGCCAAAATTGCTCCGTCGGCTGGCGGCGGGACCTCCGTTGCGAATTGGTGATCCCGCGGGGCGCGGCCCGCCTCCATAGAAAAAGGGGTGGAACTGGGGCTGCACTTGATTCCCGGAGAAGTCAGGCACAGGCGGGGCATTCTGACCCGCAAAATTAGGCTCTGCTGAGTTCTCCGGACGGTCAAGCAAAGGTAGGGCAGCGTGGCGAAAATTAGGCTCTGCTGAGTTCTCCGGACGGTCAAGCAAAGGTAGGGCAGCGTGGCGAATCTAGTCGGGGAGCCCTGAGATGAGTCCGCGCGAGGCGTCGTGATCTGCCATCTTGTGGGGGCTGCGACGCGGCAAAAAGAGGCACGGAATGGCAGGGAACCTCGGTAAAAGGTCGAACAACACAAAACCTACGGTGAAAACAGTCACAAAGAACAGTAGTAAAAGCAGATCAGCGACCGTGCTGATCAGGCACCGGTAAATTCTTGCCGCCACAAGAGGGATCCCGGGTCACGGCACCATTTGTGCTGCCGCCGCGGCC
>NW_027154211.1:1361-1505 GCF_002600585.1 Cystoisospora suis
CGACAATCGCCGGCTACCACAGGGTGTTACCCTGAACTCTTTCAAACGGAGTTCGGAGCTTTCCAGCAATAATAATGAAAACTATAAAGAACGCTTAGCTAAACACGCTAAATTAATTATTATATCCTCTGAAAACTCCTTATT